>NW_008237896.1:43419-51853 GCF_000691975.1 Corvus brachyrhynchos
AGCCGCGGAGAGCGGGGACCCCCGCAGCGCCGGACACGGGCGACACAGGATTACTGAATGGTTTGGGTGGGAAGGGACCTTTAGAGGTCACCTAGTCCATTCCCCCAGCCACGAGATGCATCTTCAACCAAATCAGGTTGGTCAGAGCCCCGTCCAACCTGACCTTGAATGTTTCGAGCCACAACCTCTCTGGGCAGTCTGTAATGACCCTTTATGCCGTGTATCTGGGAGGGAAGATCACAGGCGATTTAGAGCTTTAAATGCTTATTGCATGTCTCTTACCCCAGGTACAGGGTACTATCATGTAAATGAAGTGACCACTTTAGAAGTGTAATTTTATGTGGATTGCCCTGGCGAAAGCTTTTAGTTACTTTTAGTGTTGTCCCATTATTATCCCCCACTTTCCTGGTTTGTATTCCACGAGTGACACAGCTGCCTGGTTTTTTCTTCACTCCTGCTTCAGGTATGGTGGTGGCCAAAGGTGACCTCCAATTAGGTGCTAGCGCAAAGACAGGAGTTGCCACTGTAATATTGTACCCTTGGAATCCTCACCTGTCCATGTGTATGTACCTGCTTGGATGCAAACCAGGCTTTTCAGGACAAAATGCCCTATTTTCTCACGTGGAGTCAGTGGACCACCTGTCACCTGTTGCATCAACGATGAATATGAGCCACTTTTGGGATGAGCTTTGGTCCTGCAGCAAAGAGCAGGACCCAGCCAAGAACAAGGACTGCCAGCATTGCAGACAGGTATTTCCAGTATACTGCAGGCAGCAAGGCATGAAACTTGAACATGGACTTCAAGGAGAATAATGCTTCCCCAGAGGGACGGTCCCTTTCCCAGTTGAGAGCCTGATGTAAACCCCAGAAAAAGAAACTGCCTTTGCAAAATTGAGTGGACAACTGACTTTAGAGAGGTGGGATTACTCTGCCAGTAATTGTAACTTCCTCCTTGCAGGGACTGCTGCCAATAGAGTGTTAAACAGATTATTCCAGAAAGCAATGGCTGGGATCTGTGAGGTTTCTCAAGGCAAATTTGCTTTTGCTTTTCATATTGTCTTTAAAGTTAAGGCAGCATCATAACAAAGGATTTAGGATATACATCATACATACTTCTCAAGTATTAAAATTAGCAAATATCAAACAATTTATTGTTTTCCATGTGCCTTGTAACATTTTCTGGTTTTCACATTTACCCCCAGATCTGGATGATCTCAGAGTAGCATTCTCACCAGTCATCACTCATTCATTTTCTTCTGATGTATCACACTTCTGATGGGCTGGGAATCAAGCACATGCAGTGCAAGCATGTGTAAGTAAATGGCAGAGAATAAGGAAATTTTTTAAAAAATCAAACTCGTGGTGTGAACACTGCTGGTTTGCAGCTTACTTAGAAATCTGGGAAATGTATTTCTTGAGTTGAGACATGTCAAAATGCAGGAAGATGTGAAAGGCCTGGCTACTTTTGGTGTCTTAACACAGAGTAAGCATGATGGTAGTGTCCTGTCCTCACCTAAATGCAGAACAAAACTTAGTGACAAGTAACACTCACTTCTGGCATGTACACAGCAGGGCAGTGCAGTTGCAGCCATTTGCCTGGATAGAACTGTCCTACATAGAGCTCTGAAGAAAACCATCCAGATATCAAAAGTCAGCATGAAAATTGACTGGTTTTTCCTCTGTCTTTTGAGTAAAGATTCCTTTCTGTCTCTTGGTGATGCACTCAGAGATACATGTAAAGGAAGACATCCCTTGGTGTGCACACAAGCCATAATCCACCCTCTGTGATCCCCAGAGGAGCAGTGCCGAACTCAGCCAAGATGTTCCTTCCTGCCTGCTCCCAGCCTGCCCATTAATGACCCTATATGAGCACAGAGGCATTGTGCAGAAGGAATTTAGGTATTTTACTGCCTCTGAGCTCCATGAAATTGGGATGGCTAGGGGAGTTTATTCTAAAACACAGAAAAAAATAACCAGCATCATGGCTGTAGAGACTGTGGTCAGAGCAACAGCTGTTCAGCTTCTTTGCTGAGGCTGCTAGAGCTGAAGAGTCATATAGGGGAGTGCTACTTCATAGTGCCTTACAAACGTTCAGGGACTAAAGGAACAAGCATTGTATGTCAGGGAACCCTGTGTCTGCATCCTAGAAGGTGAAGCTGAAGGCAGAGGAGTATACCAAAGATCAGAGTGTAGCAAGAGAGGAGGGTAGAGAACTGTTAGGGAGCAATGCTTACAAAGCCAGAGGCATGTGGAAAATGCTTGTGGGACTGATGCCCTAGTCTGTCAAGAGAACATTCTGGTGCAGTGATCTTACCTGCCACAGTCATGGCGAGTTCATTCCTTGTGTTCATGCTCTGACATGGTGGAGGCTGGGGCCTCTGGTGTCCCAGTGACATCCACTGACAGTTGTTGTAAGCAACCGTGTCATTCCTCACCACTCTCTTCTTGAAAGCAGTAAAAATTCTCAGTGTTCCTCATCCCATGTGGAACACCACAGCACCACAATGCTGAGTCTTGAGCTAGTTTGAGACCTGAACTGTGATGTTCTGCAAAACTTTCACTGTCTTGGTTTTTTGTTCATTTTGAATTGGCTATGTTTACACCATACTGCAGTCAAAAAGTTCTGGTTTTCACCATTTTACATGGGGTAGGCTTCTCTCATTCCCTTTACTTTCCTGGTGCTTCACTGGTTATAGGAAATCACACTCCAAAAAGATCATTTGACCTGTCCTTGTGACTTTCTGAGATGGAAATGTCACAGTGTCCCTAAGCAATACTTTTTTTCACTACTCTTACTATCTCCAAAATTTTCCTAATGGCTCAGTCTTTCTTGCTGTAGTTAAGTCCCTCTCCTTTCAGTGATATTAGTCACAGCCACAGGGAACAGACTATTCCTTCCTGTTCTGCAGGCTTTCATGCATAGAAAGACTGTTGAACATCTCCCTCAGCTGTGTTCTTTCAGCCCAGACATCCCTATTCCCATGCAGTTTATTCCCATACATTTTCTTTCCTGATGATTCGTGCTGCTTGCTTCTGATTTCTTTCTGTGTGGTCTGTATCTTCTTGGGAACAGTGCCCAAAGCTGAATGCAAGGCTGCCATTTGGCTTTGTCCAAAATGAACAGAACAAGATCTATTCAAGGCCTTATTCCTAGTTACACACTTGCCAAGGTGTTTGCTATTTTGCCCTGGTACAATGTCACTGGTTCTGCTGACAGTGCACAGTGGTCTTACACTGTGCAGAGCTGTTGCTGAGCTGGTTACTCTCCATCACACAACAGGGGAACTGCTCATTTCTACCTGAAATACATACCTTGCACTTGTTCTTAAACTCAACTTTAACCTTAATCCTCTTCCCTAGTGTTCTGGGCTGGAACCCCAGCAGTGTCATTCCACTGGATGGAACACACCATCTACTTCATCACCCAAACCATTACTGAAAGTACCAACTACTGGGCCTCCTCGTTCCTATCACAGTAAAATTGCTAGTAGAATTGTAGAATTGCATGGTAGAATATGTTTCATCCTGCTTGTGTCTAGGTAAAATTCCTGTGTGTTCCTTCACACACCACCTGCAGCTGGAAGCCATTCAGGCAGAAGTTGTTCCCAATTTTTTCCTGAATTGTCTTCAGGACAGAGGATAAGAGGATGCAGGATGCTTCTTCCAAGAAGTGTAAATCATGTTTCTGCAAAAGTTCATTTATTTACTGGGTGAGGAAGTGCTGCAGGAGAAGCCTTCTGAAGCTCTCTCATCCTCACTGCTGGCAATTTGGTACACTCTTAATTTAGTGTCTGTAGTTAGACAGACCAATTATGATCTATGATCACAGCTTGTATTTTTAAGGCATACCTGTTTATGTAAGTGCAAGCATTAGCACGTCAACTAATGCCTTTCAAATCCCTCTGCATGCAACCCTGTAAGATCCTTTCTGGAAAAAATGTAATTCTTGACTTCGGGACTGGACAAAAAGGTCAGGCAAGGAATAATGGCCGAAGCATAAAAGTGAAACTTGGTGCATATGGATAGCCCTGAACAAACCTTAGTGGGCCACTGTGCTCATGGATAAAATCTCATGGGAGTGGCTGTGCATACTGAAACTGAATTCAGTAAAGCATCAATAGAAGAGCCACAGAGCACAGTGAAGTGTGGAACCAAGCAAGGATGATTTGGATGAGACTTTGCAAGAACTTTTTCTTCTTTGCAGGTATTTCTAGCATTTATCATTATAGATTCCAGCTGATTTTAAAAATTCCAAGGTTTTAGCACTAAGGACTCTGAATGCACTGTCCTTTTCCAGAGCACTCAGTGTGAGCCTTATTCCCATTGCTCCATTGGATGAATGCTAACTTAAGAATAAAGGTATTAAAACATCATTAAACACTTGGAAAAGTCTCCAAGCCTGAAAACAGTCTAGGGATACTCTGTGGGAGTTTGTAACAGAGATTCTCCATTCTTTCTAGTACTTCAGGGCAGGTACTTGGGAGACCCCAGCTGATCTCCTGTCCCTGCTCAAGCTCTCCTGCTGTCCACCACTGCTTTCAGACTTCAGGCAAGGCTGATAGGCTCAAGTTAGGCTTTTACATGCTCGGGTCACTCCAGATGTCCTTTTCAGAAACTGGAAAGAAATGGGCACCACTAAACAGCTTCTAGAACAGAGGGGAAATGGAGTCTGAGATGAACAGCCACTCAGATGTGCCCGATCAAAGTTTCTATATCACTTAGCTCAGCCAGATCAGAGTCAGTGTCATTCTGCTTGTTCCCAGATCCCACCTTGCAGGCTCTTGGACACAGTTGGCGCTGCAATCTCGCACCCCACTGTATTTCTTTGGCCCTTAAAATTCCACTGAATAATAACGGGAGACAAAACATGAGAAGGAAAAAGTTAATTGGAGATTTTGCATGGTGGACGTCTGTCATCAGAGACTTTATGGCTGAGAGCTAAGTGCTCCAGCCCCTGCTCCCTCCAAAGAACTTACTGGTAACATACTGTAGAGTCTGTTTATGCAATGTAATATTTGCCAGAATCACTGCCCATTAAATCCCAGACTTTCTTTTTGATAAGTAATATTTAGTTATAAGGTGTAACAGCAATTGTAACCTGGTCATTAACAATGGGTTGGATCGTTAATACATGTTGGCAGTGTATAAATAAAGGTAAGAGAGGAAAAGTACCAATAATTTCTTAAAAGCTGAGCAAAAATAGAAGGTGGGGAGAAGAGAGCAAAGGCATTAAACATTGCTAATATTTGCTTGCCAATTACTACAATTGCTTATTTAAAATGAGAAATGTTTTGCATACAGTTTCTCATATACGATGTTGTTCTCTATATCAAATGAACAAAATAGGCATGCCTGATTTACTTGGAAATAGTCACAATGATCCTAGCAGACTAGACATCTAGCCATGCTGCATGAGCCGTGCTGAACACTTGCAGTGTCAGGTATACTTTTCCAGAAATATGAACTCTACCAGCTCCCCTCACTGGCAGTGAAGAGAGATGCTCAGCCCTAAAGGGCCCAGCTGCTGCCAGGCTTGACCAGAAATTCTGGTGCAAACAGAATTTACATAGACTATACCTTTGATTTTTCAGTGCAATACGCTATAGTGTTGCCTGGTTTTCTCCCAGGAGCTGCATTCTGTTTTGGTTATGATCTCTGGATGGGCAGATTCCTAGAGCTAATTCTAAATGTATTTCATGTGGTTTGAACAGGGCTTTTGTCTTCAAGTTGGACTCCATACCTACTCTATGATGCATGCTTGAGTCAATTGTCCTAAATATGCAAGAACTTATTCAAAACTTGCTCCCTCTTTTGAGTTCTGCTCTAAAATGGGCCTTCAGAGGGGTTCCTCTTGGCCAGAGTGCCACCTCCTGTCCTGCGGGGGGCCTTCTGGCCACCTGCTGTTGGATCTCACTGGAAGCAGCTTCAGCATGACAGAATAGACTTGGTCTATTCTGTGGATTCTACATTTAAATGAAAAGTGAGAATCAGGTACAAAATGAATTTTCAGTAGTTTGCTGAACTTTAGCTCTGTTCTCAGCCATCCCTTCACAATTCTCCAGCTTCAAAAGAAGAAAATTAATTCCCAAATTCCTCTAACTTCAGTGTGAACTTAAAGGAAATGTGCAACTTATTAAAGGACATTTTAAGTAATTTTCCTTTTTATTTTCTATTCTATTTAGTGAAAGAGTAAATTCTGTATTTTTATTTCAACATACCTATTTTTGTACATATTATTTATCCCGCTCCAGCCCAGCTCTGCAGGGGTGCATCGAAGCCTTCTCCTTGCAGTCCAGCATCCTTAGAAAGTGTGTCAGCTGCACCATGAAATTATGGTCTGCAGGAATTGCCCCACTCTCCAGTAATTGCTGTGCTCCAGAAGGGACAGAAATGTGTTGGGACTTTGTTTGCCCTTGGGACTGAGCACCTCTGGTAATCTGGGCAATCTCTGCAGCTCTGTGCCCAGAGCCCATATGATGACTTGATCCTAAGGAGCTCCTGGTGCCACCCAGCCTTCTCCTGCCTGTCAACGTACCTGCCTTGGCACACCTGGTGCTCAGTTTTTTCTCATAGAGACCCTCCCCTGCCACCTTGTCCTTGTTCACTAACTGCGGAGCTGGAACACAAAGCACTTTTTCCTAAGAAGTACCTGGTTTTAAGTGAGGACCCTGAACTGTGAAGCAGTGCCAGTGCTATCACTAACAGCTAAAGTGTGTTCTCTTCTCACATTGCACATGACTTCGCTTCACATTCCAGACCCTGAGCTAAGCTTTCTGCTAAGTTAAATAGCACTGCAATGTCTGGAATTGTCTCTCCATTGAAATGCTCTTTCCTGTGATTAAGTGCTGCTTGCTGTGGTTGTATCATCACTGTCACATATCTTCAGCCTAGGGTCACTCTATGCCTTGGTTTCTCATCCTCACTGCATGGATCTATATCTGCCCCATCTTCCCTTGACTGAGCAACTGGCACACGATTTGGTGCAGTAGTGTAGTAGGACAATCCACAGGGACAGTAGTCTGGATAAACTATTGGGGACAGTAGCATGGATAAACCAAGGACAGGTGTGCCCTCCTTTGCTCTGTGCTGTTCCTGACTGCTCTTTATCAAGTCTTGCCTGCAAGCGCCCAACACAACACTGTGGCTTGCTCCGGCTTGGCATTGTATGTCACTCCTGCTGTGCTGTGAAAACCTCCCTCTGGTTGGCTGTGACATCACCTTCAATTTATTTCAGGCACTTTGAAGTGAAAAAATACCCACAGTCCATGGCCAAGAGCACCCGGTGAAGCCCAAGGAAAGATGGACCAAGCACAGTGCTGATGCAGCCAAGGCACCTGAGAGGATTGCAGTCCTGTGAAGTGTGGGTGACAAACCTGCCATGCCCCGCCTGGCGGGGCCGGAGGGCTGTCGTGGGCCGATGCCTCCGAAGCTGCGCACACAGCTGCCTGCAGGCGGCACTGCTGCCACGTGCAGTGACCCAGCCGCGCGTGGCACACACAGGAGGCAATTATGCTATTTTATCTCGAGGTGATAACATCACCGGTATTAAGGAAGCTTCCCTATCTGACCATCCAGGAGCCACTCTGGCAGTCACTCTTGCACCACTGGGTGCTTCGCAGCTACACCCCCACACTCACACAGTCAGACCTGGTTTCCTCACCAGCTCAACACCAGGTTTCCCATGGCAGAGTCTCAAATGTCTTGAAGGAGCTATCATCTACAAGAGCTCAACCTGCAGCTGGCACTGCAGCTGAGCCCTGAGCTACTGGCATTAAGTGTATTCCTCAACAACCAGGTTCTGCCCAGTGCTCCTCATTCTCCAGAGACCATGTGCATCCTGCCCAGGCAGCATGTCCCTTTGCTTTCAGAAAACATGCTGGATGGCCACTTCCTAGTCCTGGGCTCTGGTGCTTCAGGATATATCATGTCTGTGCATTTGTGTTCTGCTTTTCTTAATAGGCAGTTATGTGTATGACCTCGTACTTGACTTAATTTAATGACTGCTTGTCATTTAATGTTATTTTTCTTCAGTATCTGTAGTTTACACAAACTTAATTTCTTTTTCTTTTTAACAGGAAAACAATTTACCTCTATTCATCATTCTTTTGTTGAGTAAAAGGCAACTTCATTGAAATACTAAATGATTTGGAATATGTTAATTTTGTCCAGATGGTAACTCTTCCTGAGTACATGATAAATACCTGACTTGGAACATTTGTGTAAAACACTGATTCTTTTCCTTTGGTGATCACATTAGAGGAAAATATCATTTATTTATAAAAATTAATTCAGTAACTCAATATATGTTTGGTTTCAGTACAACTTTCTCCCATTGTTGGGTTGCTTGTTTGCTGATATTTTGAAGATTTATAATTTATTTGAACTCCAGACTGCAAATACCATGTTTCACATCAGTTTATTTTTTCCATAAAGT
>NW_008237896.1:51870-70232 GCF_000691975.1 Corvus brachyrhynchos
TGACTGCAAGCTGGTGGAAGCAATAGAACTACTAATAGGCTTGTTCATGTACAGGTGGGTGGGTGAGGTGCAGTTCATTTTAGTTCACGTTGCTAGAATTGTTGTAACAGAGAGAAAAAGCTGATACAATATATGGGAAAGGCTTGATATCCCTTTTTTCAGTAACTGAAATCAAGGTTGGATCTGGCTTTGGTTTTTAGGTAATCCAGTCATTGTCTTTAATAGTGCTAATAAGTCTGTCTGGTGGTTTTGGTTTAGATTTTCTCCTGTGTGGGATGTGTGATCAGCCCAGCATTCAGGTAAGAGATTTCTTAGACTCTAAAAGTGAGAGCTCTGAAATGAGCTGTTACTGTGTCAGAGAGTTAAAGGGATGGTAAAGGTATGGAAAGAAAAAGATAAAGGAAATTCCTTACAGAGAAACGAGATTAACTTCAGCATCCCTATTCACTAAAGGGAAATTGGGGGATATTTACAAGTGGAACCTTTATTTCTGACCAAAGGGAACAACAAAAAAAATTTACTATCAGACAGTGCTCAGCTAGAGAGTTTGATGCAACTTGAAGCACAATGGTAGCAGCAGCTGGGGTCAGCCTCTACTTCAACCCCCTTTGTACCTGCCAACTGCAAGACAACCACTACATTGCTACTTCCCAAAGAGATCTGGGCAATTGCTGAGCTATAACCTGACATCTGTACCTATAGCCAGTTGGCAGAAATTACAACTATGTATTACTGTACACATAGTAAATATGGTGATTTGGGTAACAGTCAAAGTTCAGACTTCAGTAAAGTAAGTTATGCTTCACCAATCTGTTAAGTTAATTAAGAAAAGCTGGTGAGTATATGGAGTGAGTGAAGTCCAACTTATACAATTACTTAGACTCTCAAGAGACTTTGAGTGATTTGGACAGCCCACAAATAGTGTGGTGATGACATCTGATGATGAAACAAAGCTCTTTGGAGTATTAAAGACAAGGACTGACTGTGCAGAGTTGCAAAGAGCCTTAGTTAAAAAGTGGTAGAAGGAATACAATACTCACAACTGAGCAGACAGGGGAAAAAAGCTGATATTACCACTCCAGGTATTTGGAATTACATTAATTGGAACTGCTTTGTGGAAATGTAAGATCAGTGCTGTGCAATGATTCAAAAAGCAAAGTACTTCTCAGAAATCATTAGGAAATAAACTGGGAACAGAAAACACCATTATGCTGGAGTATAAATCTATGGTGTATCCATATCAACAGCTGTTTGGGGTTCTGGTCTCTCTCTCCAAAAAAAGGTATCGGTGTTGGGAAAGCATCAGAAAAAGGCAAAAGGGTTGAGCTGAATGTATGGACCATTGCCAGAGAGTGGTGACTGGATTTGATGGACTTCGGTCACTATAAACAGTTTTATGTTAAAAAATTCTTATAAATTGAACCTTTGCTCAGTATCACAAAATGGCCATTAGGAAAGGATTTTCCCTTCCTGGAGAAAAAAAAAAAATCAAGAAACTAATAGTCTAGTGTGAAATACAGGACTTTTCTATGTCCCCTTATTGGAAAAGTACACCTCAAAAGACAAAGCATGTCTGAAAATGTGACTCACAGAAGGTGATTGTGTGTAAAAAAATCAAACACACCAAACTGAAAAGTGTTGATTCTTGTATTAGGATTTAGGAGCTTAAGAGAGGCTGTTTGACTTCAGAGTGCTAATGTTTCATGTAGAATATATGCTCCTCTTGCTCCACAGATTCCTAACCAAGTTACTCTCCATTCTGTGTTGGATGGCATGAGTTGGTACCAGCGATGACTGAGAGAGGCACTTCTCTTCAATGGTTGGGAGGAGGCTGGCCTGGTGATCATCTTCTTGGAGAAGTTCAGTGTTTCTCCTTGTAGCCCTCATAGCACACTTCAAAGCCATTCATGACCCACATTCAGGATCTCTTTCAAGAAGGGTTGGGCTGGCATAATGTAAGTGAGATTCTGGTACTCATGGGTGAAAGTGAGTGAAAGGCCTGAAGGAAATCTGTCTTAGGATGTTTCCTTCAGGTTTGTGAAGACTTCAGGAAATCCAGTCCTGGTGAACCCAAGGAAAAACACGGAAAGCCTGTAGATTGCATACTGTGCTATAATGTGCACTAGTGCATTGGGGTCTGGTACCCAACACCTGACTTAAGCATTTGAAGACTAATTGTTGAAGGGAAAACCTGAATAGTCTGGAGAAATAAATGAAAATGGAGATCTGTACTTGAAGAAGTCTTGATTTGCAAATCTGGCAGAAATTATGTTTACAGAAGGAATCCAGAAGTACTGTTTTGTGTCTTAGGTACTCTACTAATAAAGTGTCCCTTGTAAATACCAAGAACATGACAGTCAGCAATTAGGGAGAAAAGGAAAATACTCTTGAGGGTAGCTTTATCCCAAGCAAAGGGGCATCAACTGCATGCCGAGATGTTTCTTTTCCATCTGTTATTCCAATTCCTTCAGTATTGATTTATTCAGCTTTGCAGAAGATTAGGTCAGGAAGGAGGTGTGAAAAAAAGATAATGAAGAGTGATTTAGTTTTCTTCAAGATGAAAAGCACCTAAATTCCCATCACTCTTTTCTGTTTTCATTGTACTGTTGTACTGTTTTCATTGCTGTACACCAGACTCATGTCTGGATGACATTTTGCTTTAACAATGATGTAATTGATGTGATGTGATGTGATGTGATGTGATGTGATGGAAAATCCTGCTTAGGAGACTACCTCATCTACTGTGTCAGCTGAAGTTTTCAACAAGTTCATATTTCTTCAGTGCTGGACCGAAGTATGAAAAATTCTATTTTATGAAGAAAAGTGAGCACCTTTCTTCATTGTTCCAGAAAGATTACACTGGAAAGTGAAATCAGAGCAGAGGATGACTCAGTACAACCATTCAGCACAGTTCTCTCTCCAGAGCTCAGCAAATAAATCATTGAATTTCACTGAAACACCTCTGTCTTGGGATGAAAGGACACTCTTAGGGCTGAAGATTTCACTGTCAATCCTTCTGTCTGTTATAACTTTGGCAACAATCCTTGCAAATGTTTTTGTTGTTATTACAATTTTTCTGACTAGAAAGCTCCACACACCTGCGAATTACCTCATTGGCTCTTTGGCAGTGACTGATCTTTTAGTGTCTGTCCTCGTAATGCCTGTCAGCATTGCTTACACAGTCACCCATACGTGGGCCTTTGGCCAATTGCTGTGTGATATCTGGTTGTCATCAGACATCACGTGCTGCACAGCCTCCATCCTACACCTCTGTGTTATTGCACTGGACAGATACTGGGCTATCACAGACGCTTTGGAATACACCAAACGCCGGACTGCTGGCCGAGCAGCCCTCATGATTGCCGTGGTCTGGATGATATCTATTAGTATCTCTGTGCCACCGTTTTTCTGGAGGCAGGTGAAAGCTCATGAAGAAATTGCGAAGTGTACTGTAAACACCGATCAAATTTCCTACACAATTTATTCTACTTGTGGAGCTTTCTACATCCCAACCGTGCTCCTCCTGATATTGTATGGTAGAATTTATGTAGCAGCTCGATCCAGGATTCTGAAGCCACCCTCATTATATGGGAAACGTTTTACTACTGCACACCTGATTACTGGTTCTGCAGGGTCTTCCCTCTGCTCCATTAATGCTAGCCTCCATGAAGGGCATTCCCATTCAGGTGGATCCCCAATATTTATCAGTCATGTTAAAATAAAACTTGCAGATAGTGTGCTGGAAAGGAAAAGAATTTCTGCTGCAAGAGAAAGGAAAGCTACCAAAACTTTAGGCATTATTCTGGGAGCTTTCATTTTCTGCTGGCTGCCTTTTTTTGTTACATCCCTAGTCCTACCAATCTGCCAAGATGCCTGTTGGTTTCATCCCATCCTACTGGACTTTTTTACCTGGTTGGGTTACCTAAATTCGTTAATCAATCCAGTCATTTATACAGCTTTTAATGAAGAATTTAAACAGGCTTTCCAAAAACTAATACTTTTCAAAAAGTGTTCATCTTGAGACTCTCCTCTTGTGTAACTGACCCTTGTGCACTCTCACAGCCTACCTGAAACTTTCCATGCTTTTACTCCTAAGGAAAGGAGTGGTAATTGTCATCTCTGCTGCTACCCTGTTCTGTGCATGTAACTGGGAATTTCTTGCCAATTTGATACTTTCTGTTTGGGACTGTACATGCCATAGCAGAACTTGTCCATGGTCTCTGCAGTGATCATGTCTGTATATAAGATCAACAACCCATGAAATAAGCTTTGCAGCAAGGGAAGGTGTGTGAACCAGGGAGCTGGTCTTGTGTGATGAGGTGACACATTATCCAGTTCTACCATGCTTTGTAGCCTAATGGGAGGAAATTGTGTGTGTATTTACAAGACCTTAGTATTTCTGCTGTATATTAACCATTTATGTAGGCTGAGAAAGTTTCTGGAGAGCAGGATCTGATACATATTTTCTATGGCATGTATCTTACCCATGTGAAGCTGATAAAACCTGTAACTTTTTCAGAAGATGTGTGACACAGCCTGACTATAATCAGCAGCACGGCAGAGAGGCATAGCACAGATACAAGTTATGTGGATATTTCACAAATGTTGCATTTGAAGCTATGCTTTTGGTGAACTGTAGAAAGAAGACAATTTATTTGAATTATTACACATTTTATCATGAATAGAAAAGCCAGTGCAGAAATACCACAAAATAAATAGTATGAAAATTATTGATCTTGTATTTCTGTCATTTAATTTTTTTGCATGCATAAACTGAAACAGGAGAATATAGTTAGTACCAGTGTGGAATGACTAGGACCTCATAAAATATCCAGAAGGTTCACTCCTTGGTGACAAGATAGGGAAGTTAAAGAGGGGAGAATGAAGTGACACACCAAGGAAAACTTTCTTAGTAATTAAGGTTGTTGGGGTGGATGTGGCATCACTATCTCTGGAATTCTTTCAGTACCGGTCAAGCAAACTGCAGTCAAGGAATGATACTGTCAGGACCATCTGCTGGGGCTGCAGAGCAGGTCCCTTCTAACATGGGCTTCTCTGCCTCTGGGATTATTTCCCTGATTTGGCAGGTGGGAAGCTGGCACATGGAGGTCTTGGATGAAGTCTCAGACTTGGTGTGCTGAAGACAGCACACCAAGTGGTGCAGCCCAAATTTCATACAACATTTTAGTCTCTGGGCATTTTATGTCAGAACTGTGATGTCTACTGAATATGAGCCATGCATTGCTTTGAAAGTTACCCCATCATCCTTCTGACCGCCCTTCCATCTCTCAGCCTGCTCCAGTTCATCTCCACCATCCACTGCTGTGGCCATCCCAACACACTCCACCACAGCGCATGTCCACCACAGCTTTCAGCCTCTCCTTTGCATTTGTAGCACAGCTTTGCAGCTTCTCCCAGTTGCTGGTGCCTCTGCTGAGGATGGACCATAAGTGATGCCCCAGGATGTGCTGCAGAGTCAGAAAGAGCAGTTGTGTGGTTATAGAACTGCAGGTCTCTCTCTCAACTGAGGGCATTTAAGGCTGCCCTGTTTGGGACATGGCTCCTCTACCCTCCCAAAACTGCACTGATATAGCTCTGTCAAACTTAAGAGATTTTGATGGTACCACTGCATGGCCATGTCCACACAGTCTGCTTCCAAAGTATGTGCAGACTGCCCACTGGCAGTGGAGGTTCTAGCCCGTGCTCACTCCTGAGCTGTGCTGGTGCATTGCCTGGGGACACGTGAGCTGACACAGGCCACAGCCCACAGGGGAAAGCCTGAACCATTAACCAGTGTAGACAACTGAATTCTTACACCCAAGACCAGTCCCTGGTACTGTTCAGTTTGCTGTTATAGCAGTATACAGCTTGGAGCTCCAGACTCCATTCTGGGCTGCCTGCATTCAGGCCACTCACAGTTGCTAGCACTGTGGGACAGACAGTATTGCACTACTTTACTGTCCAGTCTTTCTCTGGAGGTAGCTGAAGTATGGTGGCATCACAAAAGGTTAGTATAACCACCTCTACTAGAAAAATGGGATATACGGTCCCATATTGGGCCTGCAGCAGAGGATCTGTGTGACTACATGAATTTAGAGATACAACACCAGGATCCTGCAGGATCTTGTCACTCAAAGAACCATTTGTGGAGATTGGAGAAAACTCTTCCAGAGTAACATAGGACATTGCATAATCTACAACACTGTCATCTTCTAAATGAGACAGACGAACAGCCAATTCTTCCTCAGAAGTCATAGTGTGTTATTTTAGAATAATCATTTCTATCATGGTTGTTGGTGATACAGGTCTCCCTGGATAGTAGTGACCCATACCAGGTTTTGGTCAGCCATTGAGCTATGGCTTAAAGAGCAAATGTTTAAAGTTAGGCCTTATGCTCCTTGGTCCACATCACTTTGCATTGTCTACCAGCTGGTAGAATTTGGAGGAGCCTTTCTGTTTGACATTTACACAGCAAGACAAGACTGCTTTTAAAAGGATCCAGCAGTCTGCCAGCAGTGGCTGAACCCAAGAACAAAGAGCACCCTAGAAGGTTTCCTGGAACTATATGTCATTAGATTTTGTATGAGAGTGCCCATATGACATGCCCTCACTCCCTCAGGAATCCTTTCCTGTCCTCCAGCAATTAAAGCTGGGAGACAGTCACCAGTCTGAAGAGTGCATAGTTTCAGAAGTCATGGGATTATCTCTGCAGACCTTTTTCTTTTGTTTTCTTTTGTTTTCTTCTTTTTTTTTTTTCACTAAAGGCAAAGGTTTGGATATCTCTGAAGTTTTCACTCCTTTCCCCTGATACCTTTTTAATGCTGTCCATCCTGCCTGCACCCTGTGCTTTCTGGACGCCTTTGTCTATGGTGCTCTTCTGGCCTGAGGGGCTCAGGGTACAGGGAGAGTGTCACACAGCTCTAACTGCACAAACATATCTGTTTCAAGGCTTGAAAACAAAAGAAAAAGACCAAATTAAGGCGAAAGGATGAAGGACAAACCAAGTAAATTACAGAAAAGATCACAGAACACAGAATGAAGGTCTTGGTTCCTCAGGGACTTGAATAAGAGAATTAAACATGGTTTCTCTGCCTCCCTTCCAGCAGCACCAGCATAGGGCTGGTGATTTCTGCTTTGTACCAGCTTCTGCTGCAAGCTACAATCTAGCCTTCCCGCCATATGGCTTCATGCTGCCTGTGGCAGGGCTTGCCTTCAGCCAGGTCCCTTTTGAAGCACTGATTCTCTTCCTACCTCCTGTTTCACAACATCATGCTAGTAGTGAGCCCTTGGGTCACAGTGCTCCTGCAAAAACTTGGCAGCAAGACTGTCACTCAGTTGTCTAAATGATGCTGAATTTTGGCCCGCATTTCACTTAGGGAGCTTGTCCACAGTGTCGTTCAAGTGGCCTTATGCCTGGTTCTAACCTTGAAATCAGAGCTTGGAGCAGCTGATGCCACATCTCATTAGAAATACTGACACAGGCACTGAGAGCAAGTGTGTCAGTCCTTCCTCAGACTGGGGAACATGCAATACATAGAATCAGACTAATTCAGGTTGGAAGGGACCTTTCGACATCACTCATCCAAAATTCTACTCAAAGCAGGGCCATCAGAGATTTTCTCAGCCTTCCAAGAATAAGGTCGCAAAACCTTTCTGGGCAACCAGATCTAGTGCTTGACTGTCCTCATGGTGAAAAAGATTTTTCTTATATCTAGTCTGAGCAACTCTTTTTTTCAACTTATGTCTCCAACCAATAACTTCCTCCAGGCAAAACAGTCCCAGCTTTCTCAGCCTGTCTTTGTAGGGGAAAGTGTTCCACTCATCAACTTTGTGGTCTGCTCTGGACTTGCTCCAACAGTTCCATTCCTTTTTATGTTAGGGATTCCAGAACTGTATGCAGCACTCTGGGTGGGGTCTCACAAGAGCAGAGTAGAAGGGGAGAGCTCCCTCCTTTGACCTGCTGGCCATGCCCCTTCTGATGCAGCCCATTGGTTTCTGGGCTGGGAGCACTCAGTGCCAGCTCATGGTGAGTTTTTCATCAACCACCACCTCCAAGTTTTTCTCTGTAGGGCTGCTCAATCACTTCTCCACCCAATCTATAGGTGTGAGTGAGATTGCTGCAACCCAGGTGCAGGACCTTGTACTTTGCTTTGTTGAACTTCATGAGGTTTGCATTGACCCTACCTCTCCAGCCTGTCCAGGTCCCTCTGGATGGCATCCCTTCCCTCCGGTGTGTTGACTGCACAACACAGCTCTGTGTCATCAGCAGATTCACTGAGGGTGCCATTTGATCCAACTGTCCATGTTGCCAACAAAAATACTGAACAGTATCATCCCAGACCTCTGAGGGACCTCACTCGTCACTGGTCTCCACATGGACAATGGGCCAGGGACCAAAAGTCTTTACCTGTGGCCATCCAGCCAGTTCTTTATCCATGGTGGTCTACCCATCAAATCCATGTCTCTCCAGTTTGGAGACAAGAATGTCATGCAAGACAGTGCCAAATGCTTTGCCTAAGTCCAGTTAGATCATGTCAGTTGCTCTGCCCATATACACCAGTGCTGTAGCCCCATGATAGAAGGTCACAATATTTGTCAGGCATGATTTCCCCTTTTTTAAGGCGTGTTGGCTGTGACCAATAACATCTTTGTTTTCCACGTGCTTTAGCATAGTTTCTAGCAGAATCTGCTCCATGATCTTGCCTGGCACAGATGTGAGACTGACACAGATGTGAGACTGACTGTTCTGTAGTTCCTGGAGTCTTTGCTTTCCCCTTTTTAACAATGGGGTTTGTATTTCCCCTTTTCCAATCATCAGGGACTTCATTGGACTGCCATGAAACCTGAAACCTTTTCACCCACCATCCTTCTTGTAACTCCTAGATCATAAGCTGACTTTCCCCAGCTCTATGATGGTTCCTAGCTTGAAATTGTTCCCCTATTTTTTGTCGTAGTTTAGGAATGGTATTCTCCAGTTTAGTACTTCCGCTAAAACCACATGCCACTTCCCCTCCTTGCTTCCATTTGGAGGCACAAAAGGCAAAGATCACAGGTTGAAAGAAGAACAATTTACTGGAAACAACAAAGAGATAAGAAAATGAACAAAAGCTTCTGACAATAAATAATACCAGACCATTCCATTCACTACGTTTACTCAACCAGAAGGAACCCCTTCTGCCTGGAAGAGAATCCCTTTCCCCCCACCCCCAGCAATGATGTGAGGTGGTGGTGAATAACATCTGGGCCCTAACCACACCCCTCCCAGCTACTGCAGAAAATGAATCCTGTCCTGGCCAAAACCAGGACATTATGCCCCCCTTGTTCTGTACTATCTACATCATGCTCAGATCTGACACCTTCTAACAATAGATAGATAGATAGATAGATAGATACAAAACCACAGGTATCATTTCCATAGTCAATAGCATCCCTCCAAGGTGTCTGTTGAGTTCATTTAGTCTATGGCTGTGGGTTCTATCAGTCCTAGATGTCTTCCAGGGCAGGAGAGCTGGTGTGCTGTTGGCTGGTTGCTGCATCAGGAATTCATGACTGGTGTATCTGGAGCACTCCATACTCATTGTCCATGGTTGTTACAGCACACAGTGTCATTCAGCAACCAATATTATATAATTCAACATTACAGACTGTTCTCACCCAAAATTCATATCTCCTCGAGACCCACATCGTGTTTCCCTGTCCCTCTGCATTACCCACCAAGTGCATCCAGGTCACTGAGCAAAAAACAGTCTCACAGATGGGTTTGCCTTTGCTTGATGCAGAACTAATGCAAACTGTCTTCCCTAACACATTTCTAATATGCATCACAGGGACTTTATCTCCTTCTACACTGTGTAGAGGTTTTGTTTGGGCAAGGCCAGCTCAATTGGTAGAGCCTCTGGGGTTAACTAACCAGATGGTCTTCACTAAATGTAGATCCCAATGTTTGCAGGTCCCACCACCCCTTGCTTTCAGTGTGGTTTCTAACAGTCCACTGTACTGTTCAATTTTCCCAGAGACTGGTACCTGATAGGGAATGTGATACACCCACTCAATCCTGTGCTCTCCGACCCAGGTGTCTATGAGGCTGCTTTTGAAATGAGTCCCGTTGTCTGACTCAATTCTTTCTGGGGTGCCATGCCACCACAGGACTTGCTTTTCAAGGCCCAGGTTGGTGTTCTGGGCAGTGCCGTGAGGCACAGGGTGCTTCTCCAGCCGTCCAGGGGTTGTTCCTGCCATTGTCAGCACATAGCACTTGCCTTGGAGGCTCTGTGGGAGTGTGATGTAATCGATCTGCCAGGCCTCCCCAGATTGATATTTCGACCATTGACACCCAGACCACAGAGGCTTTACTCTTTGGGCCCTGCTTGATCACAGCACGTTTCACAGCTATAAATAACCTGGGAGATGGTGTCTGTGGTTAAGTCCACTCCTTGATCACAAGCCTACCTATATGTTTCATCTCTTCCCTGATGATCTGAGGCATCTTGGGCCCACCAAGCCAGAAATGACTCACCCTTATGTTGCCAGTCCAGATCTACCTGAAAATTTTAATCTTGGCAGCCTGATACCCCTGTCCATTGTTGTGATGTTCTTCAGTAGCATGATTCTTGGGTACATGTGCATCCACATGACAGACTTTCACAGCCATCTTCCCTACCCAGACAGCAATGTCTTGCCACATGTTGGCAGCCCAGATGGGTTTCCCTCTGCACTGCCAATTGGTCTTTTTTCATTGTTCCACCCACCCCTGCAGAGCATTTGCCACCATCCATGAGTCAGTATAGAACGTAGAGCAATGGCCATTTCTCCCATTCAGCAATATCCAAAGCCAGCTAGACAGCTTTCAGCTCTGCAACCTGACTCAATCCACCTTGTCCCTCAACAGCTTTTCGCCACGTGGGACTCCATAGGGCAGCATTCCATTTTCAGTGTAGTCCTACATTAGGCAGGAACTGTCAGAAAAGAGGGTGCATTGCTTGTCATTTTCTGATAGCTGATTATATGGTGGGGCTCATCAGCATGTGTCAATTTTTCATCTTCCTCTGATGATGATAGTCCAAAAGGTTCACCTTTGGGCCAGTTTGTGATGACTTCCAAGATCCCTGGGCAATTCACCTGCTCAGTGTGAAACATAAAATTACAGATCATGGTCCTGGAAGGGCCTTTGAGAGGGCTAGTCCATTCCCATTGCTCTGCCTGTATCAACTATGCTTTTTTTCTCTTCCCGTATTTCCTACTCTTGAAGATTTCCAATGATAAACAGAATGCCAAAATGCAGCATAGGAAGATGATCCACCACTCTTCTTTGACACTGTTTAGGTCAAGAGAAAACAAAGTAGGCTCTTTATTTGATTAGATTTTAGGTTAATTTTAAAAGGCATATGGTCTAATATTACACTATTCTTATTGTTAGTAAATATTTGATAGAGTGCCTCAGCAACTTATACTGGAAAAAGTAGTGATATGGAACTGGCAGATGAAAACACTTGCTAGGGATCATAAATTAAAGATAAATAACACCCACAGCCTCTGAGTTGAAAGGAGGAGTCACAGAGATCAATGTCCATATTTACTGTGTTTTACAATGCTCTGTGAATTGCAGTCCAGAGCACACAAATGCATTTCACAGAAGGTATGTGAGGGCTGTGTGATTTCTCAGTGCCTCTCCAGTGAAGCTCTTGCAATATTGAGCACAAAGGTAAGTTAAAACATGTTATGTTTGTATAGAAGTACATATTGATATGTCCAAGAAGAGAGTTATTTCAATGATAGTGTGAAATTTATTGAAAACAGAAGAAATAGCTAAATATAAGTCAAAGCATATGTGTTCACTGCAGCACCCTGCAATTAAATTCCAGTGCAGATTATTCCTACAACCAGGGAAGAGGACGAGTGTCAGCAATGAGGAGTCACCATGACTGAAGAGTGGCAGGACAATGAAAGTGGAACATGATCACTCCTCCCAGGGCAAACCTGAACCTTGCTATGTGAAAGAAAGATGGTCACTGAAAGCCTGTGGGTTGAAGCAATCCCACCATGCTCACCAATCTGAAAACAGTTCCTTGTGAGGAGAGTACTAAGGAACAAATGCTATATATGTAAGACTACTAAAGTATATGAAGCCCTACTGATGAACAGATCACATCTTTACAAACAAACGTGCCAAAAAGTCCTCTTACTGTTTTGTATATGTAATCAGTCTATGACCTGATGGAAATGTTTTTGCAGAACACACTTTATAACACAGTGTCAGAATGCTTTCATTGACAATTTGATTTTTACCACCCTGATATTCTAATGCAAAAGGTATTTTGATACTGTGAAGATAAGATGGTTTGTATTTTCCGGTCTATTCTGTAGCAGTTAATGATGGATAGACAATTTCAAATTTTGAACTACTATGGAAACTACTTCTCGGTACCCTGCTTTTCTTTTTTGGGTTTACAACTCCCTCTGCAGTAAACCTTGCAAGTCCTTGAACGAATGTCAAGAGAGACAGCTGTAGCAACGATTCCCATGCAATTTACATTATGACAATTTGGCTACAGGTGCTCAGCACCTCTTGTCACTCACAGGTGAGGAATTCCCAACAGCTTCAGCAAAATTCATCCAACTTTTCTGAATTCTTTTTCAGTACAGCCAAGATGATTCACTTGAAAACACCAATGACTACACACATATTCCATACACTTCTGGTCAGTAACACAGATTGTGCATTTAGATTTCATCACTAGTGAAACAGAAGGAAATGTGAAGTTAAGAGCCCTTTCTTCCAGATTTCCTCTACGTCATCTTTTTCGCACACACGCTACCTCCAGCAGTTGTGTTTCCAGCACCTGTTACTGAGGAGGAGGTCCTCTTCCCCAGACCTGACCTACAACATATTGCAATTGCTCTCCCCAGTTTGGTGTTTGGTTTGCAGACTTGCTGAGAGTGCAAGACAGCTCATTGTCCAGGTCATTAATAAAGACATTAATCACTACTGACCTATCAGCATGCATCCCTGATGGATGTCCCTAGGAACTAGTTGCCAGTTGGACTTCATATTGTTGATATAAGCCCTTCAGCCCAGCCACCAAGCCACTTCTTCATTCCCTTCACACTCCACTTATCCAGTCCAAATAACAGTCTACTTGTAGTCCAATTTGCCTGTAAGTAGACTGTGGGGATCATGTCAAAAACCTTGATAAAGGCAATGCTACAAATCAATCAATACAATATCAAGTGCCTTCCTGTTGGCAACACATGCTGTTGTTTTTTTTGTAGAAAGTAACCAGGTTGGTCAGGTAAATCCCTGCTGGCTCTTCCCAGTCACTTCTTTGTCCTTCATGTGCTTGGAAATAGTTTCCAGGAGGATGTGCTATCCAGTCTTCCCAGTGACTTGAGTTGAGGCTGACCAATCAGCTGAGTATTGCCTGAATCCTCCTTCTTGCCATTCTTGATGACAGGTGTTTGTCTTTTTTCAATCACCAGGAATGTTTCCCAATCACCATCATCTTTCAAAGATGACGGAATCCAGTCTTGAAATTATATTGGCAAGCACCCTTGGCATCCTTAAATGCACCCCTTCTGGCCCCATGTGTAGACCTAATTCAGCTGACATTTTTAAGATGTCCGCTCCAGGAAGAGGTGAAACATCCCCTCAAACCAACTGACTTTAATGACATTACTTTTATTACTTAGGTTGCAAGACTGAAATGAGACTTGTGTAGAAGAAGCTGTAGTGGAGATGTCTGATACATTCAGACAAACCCTACTCAGAGTGTGTGTAAATCCTGTTTATTATTTCCAGCAACTGCCACTCCCCATCCTGGTGTTCTTCAGGTGTGTCAGATTCTGGCTCCTTATGAAGCTGGTGAAGATGACATGAAAACCCTTGGTTTGAGGAGATGGTGTTCTCACTGTACTGCCATAGTGATGCCTTTTCCTGGTCTTAAAATCAAGAGTCAAACACGGTTAGAAGGGGAAAAGGGATTTTACCTTGGTATTTATTTTAAGGAACCTTAGGTCCTGGCACTAATTCCAGGTTGAATGCACCAAAATGCACCCCACAATGCACCCCCAAAAGATCTTGTGTAACATTACAGGTCTTACTAAATAGCATATCTATCAAAGATTCCCCAAGGAGAGGCTCGAGTGAGCCCCCCTCCCCAAGGAGCCTTCCCCTGGATGGTTCTATCTTAGCTTACAGAATGTGTTCTGGAGAGGACCTTGGGGTCTGGGGCACACTATCTCTTACCTACAAAGCTTCTAAAATGTTTAGTCTCCTAGCTAAACAAACAAGTCCAAGAATGTAGGCAAAAAGCACTAAGAATACAGAGACTGTAAAAAGGTATAACAGGGGTATAAAAGAAAAGGCAAAAAATCTTCATGGCATCAATAGCATATGCTTTCTGACTGGGAGGAAGATGGCAGCAGTACAACCTAACCAGACATCAACCCATTTCTTATGTGGCTGTTTGCTTCTCAGTGCCTTTGTTACCATACCTTGACATGGCTGCAGGCTTCTGTGGGGGCTAATGGTAGCACCTTGTTGATTCTAGGAACAAGTAACAGTTATACACACAAAAGCCCAAACCCAACAAAACTTACATTGCCATGTAGACTGCTGATAATGATGTGAGACTAGCAAGCCATGCAGCACTTCTGTCCACACAAGCATGATTCTGTTTCTTTTTTCCTGCTTGCTATGTTTAATAATGTTCCTAAACTCTGTGTGGCATCTAGCACAACCAAGGCTCCAGCTCTGTCAGGAGATGTTAGAAATTAATTCAACAAATATCAGGATCTTATCATGACTCTGATCTTCTAAATACTTAAAACCTGAACACCTGGAATCAGTTAATAACAGGAGAATCTCCACTTCTACTTTGCAGAGAGAAGCAAGAATCACTAGCTTAGAAAACAGTGGGCTAATTCAACTCACTAGAGGCAGAGAAGTATTCACTCTGAGTTAGTTTTCTGACAGTTTGATAAACAGAACAAATCCCAGAACTGGTACAGAAGAATCAGCACATGCACACAAGTAGTTTTAGGAGGGACACACAACTGCATGTAGCAGCAGCAACAAGATCAACTCAGACACCTCACTTAAATTCACCATACAAATGGAGGGAGTACAGAATAGCAAGAACACCTGAAGAATCAGTTTGGGGACTTCATGAACTGGAAGATGACTCAGATAGACATTTTTAATAACCATTGAGAAATCTGCTCTCTGTGAATTTGACTAATCCCTTTTGAATCTCATGCCTCTGGTGTTCGTGGCATCCTAAGCCATCCACTTCTCATGTTATCAAGGTGTGCATAAGATGCATGAATTACATTTATTTGTTTAAAGCTACTACACCTATATGGATCCTCTGTTGTCAGACACACTGACAGTTTGTGTTGTTTCCCCATATTATTTGTGATTTTATTGCGTTTGTCATGTCCCCTTGCCCATCATCTCTGGTCACACCTGCCCACATTACTTACACCCTGCTCCCTTGGAACTAAACAGCCTTTCTATCATATACTGTAAGAAGAGGAGGACACAACTCTCTAGTCATAGTCTTCCAGGCAGGAGGAGATCACCACTTCCCTCCCAGCTTTAACCTATCCTGCTATCTATATCTGCCCACAAGCAGAGTGGTCTTCTCCAGCCCACTCTAGGCAATGGCACACCACCAGCAGTTTAACCTCCAGTGTGCTTCCTCCTCTACTCCCCTGTGCCTCTGCCTCCTCTTCCTGTTCCAGCCTCTTTGTAGTTTTCCCTCTTCCTGGTCCCTTTTACTGTTCAGGGTGAGTTGGGCTTCCCTACTTTGCTCCCATCTTTCCTGCCAGTTGGACATTTTTTGTCCAGCACCTTCCCAGCCCAGAAATGAGCCAGAGCTGCCTCCTCACATTGAAGCATCCCTCATTCCACTTGTCCCTTTCTGTAATTTTGTCTGCAGCTTCCATTGACTGCACTAAGTCCCCATCAATAAAAACATTAAAGAAAAAAAAATTGCTTTCTCTTAGAGCAGAGGAGCTTCCTTAGTTTTCTTTGAAATAATTTCCTTTCCCTGGACAGAAATTTCTAAGTCTCTAACCTCACATCACTAAGCTTTTTTCTTCGAAATACCAGCCTGGGCAGTAGCAGACCTTGTTGTCACAGCCGCTGTACCACCAGCAGCAGCCATGCTGCTTCCACATGACACAGAGCAGGCAGGGTGTCTCCCACTTGGATCCAGAGATCTGACATTTGTCATTCCCTGGGTTTCCATTCACTCTCTTCCTCACACTGCAGACCACACTTGGCAGCTGGTTCAGTTGCCACCTTGGTGAAGGGCTTCTTTCTCTCCCTTTATCAGCTCAGCTCAGTTTGTTTCCCCTCACTTCCCTCCATCACTCATGCTGGGTGGGTCAGGACTTTACCTCATGCCATGTGCTTTCCCTCCAGCAGCAGTCCGCTGTGCCAATGCTGCTGGCATCTGGTGGCACAGGAGGCTGAGGAGTGTCCCTCACAGTCCTTAGTGAGCATTTGCTCTTGTTTGCACTACTGCTTGATGAGGACTCACCAAAGCCTGAGGCATGGTTGCAATGTTTATCTCTTGGAAGGATGGGTGCTGAGTTTCCAAAACCCAAAGCAGGGTGCCAGCACCACTGGTAGAAAACTTTTTCCCCAGATGTCCCCATAATGGCTGCTAAATGGCTCATTGGGTGCCAGGAAAGATCCTGCACAGCCTGCTGCAGCCAGCAGACCACAATGACCAGATAGTATGATTCACCAAATGGATTCATGTAGATGGTATGAAGGATACACCAAGGAGAGGGCCTGCCATGGGGATACACAGTTCCTCTTCTGTCTGTTCTCATCTCATCCTCTCCTGTTGCCCCCCAGAGCCCAAGTCCATCTCAGGGATGGACTTCCATCTTTGTAATGATAGCAGTTAAACTATGAATACTTTCAGCTGTTTTCACTGTGGAAACCAATGTGGACAGCAGCAAGGGAGATTATGCCTGAGGAAGGATTCCAAACACTTTTCTAACATGTCTTCAGGTTCTTCTTTAGTCAGAGGAGGCACCATTGTGATCCCTGGCAGCCACTGACAGAACTTTCTTCTCCCGTTTGTTTCATGCTTTTTTGAAACACTTGGGTACCTTTGATGCCAATATCATGCTGCAGCAATGAGTTTCACCATAAACCATATAAAAAAGTATCCAAGCGCAGCCCCATTCCTCTCCCAACTCAGCAAATCCAAGAAGCACATGGAAGACACTAGGCTCTAATGTACATAACTACTGGCAAGCTTGGAGGACTTGCTGAAATAAAAAACTACCTTTTTAAAATTCCATTTCACCTCCCAGTTATACCCAAACACACAATTGCTAGATGCGTATCAAGAGCTGGCTTTGTATTAGCAAACCTCCCTCATACCAGTTTGGAAATTTGAAGTAGCATCTCTAAAGTGGAGAACCAAAAACCACCGAATGCTGTTGCACTGCAGAGCAGCACATGGAGCATGTCTCTACTGCTTGCACTCTGGTGCACAGGTGGTGTCAGGAAAAGGCAAATGCTTTCCCCAGTGAGAACGACTACATAGCCCTTCTCAGTTTGCCTGCAAGCAAGGTATTGTTCATTCTGTATCTTCCTGTGAGCTTGGATTTTAGCTGCAGCCTAGAGAACTCACTCAGAAGTGTGGACATTTCATTGAGAACAAGTGTATTTCAGGCTGTGCTATGGAAACAGGATTAAAGAGTGATATATAAACTCAGTATCACAGCAAGGAAAATACTTTATCGAAAGTGTGACAAACCAGACCACCTGACACTTGAAGCATCTTCCTTTGGCGTGGTCTGAAATAAAACAGTGTTGTAGAGACAACTTTGGCTAAGAACTAGCCAAAGGGGACAATAGGTTCCGAGCCTGTCACGTTTCGCTGCCTGGCCGGGAGGCTGGAATTGCTCACTGGCCTCTGACCATGTCTGCTGTGGACTCAGCTGGGCAAGGGCAGCGCGATGATGTACAGAGCACCGTGTCACTTGCCCGGTCAGCAGTCCCGGGGCTCTGCTTACCGCTCAGGTACACCGGGAGCGACTTTTCCGGGTTAGAGTTGCAGGGGGTGTCTCTTGTCTCTGATCCCATCTCGGCATCCCCAGGCTTCAGATACCAGAGGTGGAACCAACCACACCTAGATTGACCACCAAGTCCCAAACTCTCCAAGAGATGGCACTAAAGGGGGGATGCGACGGGAGAGGAAGACAAAACCTCGCTGTTCCACCTGGCGCGGGCCTCTGCCCTGTTTTTAAAGAGCCGGGACCGGCACTGCCCGCCCCGACACCAAAGCCCCGAGGCAACAGTAGCCCCGGGCCAGGGCTAGAGAAGGCGTGGGGGGACC
>NW_008237896.1:70880-79895 GCF_000691975.1 Corvus brachyrhynchos
ACGGCCCCACCGGTCCTCGTTGTCGCGGGCTGCCCCTAAGGAAGGTCCTAAACCCATTGGCTGGGGCTTGGTGGAGTTGAGATTTTGGTGGTTTCCAGGCGCTTAAGGCATTTTCTGTGGATAACTATTTTTCTCCTTGCTGCAGCCACATGCTCCCTTTCCTGTTGCTTATTTTTCCTGAATTCCCCCTTCTTTGCCAGCCCGCCCACGTTTATAATATAATTAATAACGTTCTTTTATATATGTGCTTTTCTGATGCTCTGACTCTGTTAATCGCTTTAGTCTTCTTTGCTTCCCCCGTCGTGAGGGAATTTATTGATGGAGCATTGTGAAACTTTTCTTTTCCTCTTTCGAAAATTTCTGAAACTTACCCCATTTGGCTTTGTCAGGTGTCCCATGTGAAGCCATTGGCACCGTAGACCTTTGCTGGTTGTCCTTGGTGATTGCGCTTTCATTGTAAATCTGCATTTTCCCCCCTTCTAATGCTACATCTGAAGCCTTTAAACCAATTAAATACAAGTTAAAGTGACCATCCCAAATAATCAGCACATTTGAGTTAGGTGCAGTGGGATTAGATTTTAATTGGTCCGTAAATTCTGTTAAAATGTTCAGCTGCTTTGTGCGTTGGGATCGTTGCTTATCAAGTCTCTCGCCGAGAGCTGCTGGGGGTGGGTGAGCGCCGCAGTGATGAGAGTGGGAAGGGGGATTTTCACAACCTGGAATAGTCTGTGGCATTCCGTGTTTAGGGGAAAAAAATGCAGTAACTTACCACATGCCTACAGCCTCTTGGCAGAAGTATGCATCTGCTGACCTGCAGGACATTGAGGGGGGGCGTTGTTCCCCAGTGTTACAGTCTGTGCGAGTACAGAACCAACAGCTCTGTGCTCTGGTCAGTTTGTGCAGCCAGTAGCCAGCTGGCATATTTCAGCAGGGACAGCGTGCTCTGTGGCTGGTTTGTATCTGCGGCACTTGCAGAAGTGTAATTCCTCCATTGTATTGGCTCTGCAGCAGTAAGGACTGCACAAAACGGTCGTCACTGCCTGCCAGGCTGACACCCCCACCCTGGGGCTCCAGGAGGCCCGAGGGAGTGATAGTGGCGCAGGGGCCTGGCGTGCAAGACCCCTCCTGGGCGTGGGGCCCCCTTGCCAGCATCGAGCTTGGACGCCTGGGGCTGCTCAGGGCAGCCAGCCCTCTGTAACGCTGGAAGGAGGAGGAGGACATGGAGAGCTGATTGCTGTGTTTCTTTTGGACATGTGTCTGAAAGTTCCTGTGGGAAGAAATGAATTGAGGCAAGGGAGTGTGGGAGAAAAGCAGAATTTAAGCGAAGTCAGGTCCCCATTAACTAACCCCTGTGTCTCCTGGTCTGAGTAGTTCTTCAGCCTCAACTTCCTCATAATACTATGAAATGGTAAAGTTTCTGCACTCCTGGACAGGGCAATCTGACCGATGTTGACTTCTAGGAAGTAGAAATAAGTTACAACAGCATGGACTTTTCACCAGCCTTCTGGCTTTCTTTGTGTTCTGAAAATTGCCCAACTAAGTTACTGTTTTTCTTTATTTAATATGAGGCTAGGAATTGTAGGCAAAATAACTCTTGTTAAAAAAGAGAACTCTCAAATGTGGCTATTACAAGAAATGATAATATTTAAAAACCCGGTATGCCTTGCAGTCTAGACCACGTTATTTTGTATGTTCAAATGGGTTGGTGATTATATCTTTGAGCATGACCTTACCAGAGTATTGTTCCCAGACACTCTGAGGTTGTGCACGTCCTCCGTGAAACCTTTCCTTCCCCCTGTGGGCTGCAGCTGGTGAGGAACCAGAGGCCTCTTTCCTCATGGAAGTTTTTCAGGAAGTATGGCTGGCATTACTGAGCCAAATGACAAAAAAGGACAATTTCGATGCAATTGTTACACTAAAATGAAGCATATAATCTCTTTAGAAGGTAGTTTTGATTGGAAGATTCCCATGAGGGTGATGATTCGTAGCAGTAAGATGTTTTGCACTAATTAGTGGACAGCAGATCATGGGGGTCCTTAAAACGTGTTGGAATGGAGAACCTTTGTTGTGATGGTTATAGCATGGTTACTTACGTCTTCCTAAGTTGAAGGCCTGCTGTACACTTTTTGCCTTGGGTAATTGTTGTATTCACACATGTGAAGTAGAAAGCATGAATGTTTTCAAATACTTGGAGATAGCTGATGAGCAAGTGTTCTTTGCTAGCACTTCCTGCATTCCCAAAGCTGGTGGTTGGCTGTGTCCTTCCATACTTTTATTCTCTCTGCTTTCAGTGGGCTGAATCTTTGGAGGGCTTTAGTCCTTTAAAGTGATCTCCTCTTCCCTCCATAGCCACCAAAGGTGTGATTAATCTCCCTGTCCAAGCTCAGCTGTTTGCCAGGGTAACAGGGGCTGTCAGCCTTCTCCTGATGGCGACTGCAGCCACTCGCTGCACACATTGTGGACAGTCGCATCTCTCTGGATTTGATGGTTTAGAGCTGGTGACAGAATCAGTTTGGTGGAAAACCCACAAACCATTTGCTCTTAACTGTCCAGATTTAGGAGCCTTCATAACCACCCTGACTGAGAAGGCATGCCAGGCATGCCATTCCTGTGAAGTCAGTGGGGTTTGGGTTGATTCAGCAGCCTGAAAACCAGTGCTTTTTGAAATGATCAAATATAAAGTGTGGCACTGGATGTTAGCCATCAGAATGTGGCAGTTTAGGCCTTAATGCTTTTGTGTCTCTGATGGTGTCTTAGGTTTTGGCAGTGATGTTCCCTTGCTGAGGCCCTAATCTTGGCAGATAAGGGGTTGTAAGGATGCCTGAGCTCTGTGTTCTTTAACCCTCACCAGGGTGGAGTAAGATATGCAGGTGCAACACACAGCTTTACCTAAGTGTGACAGCAGCATGCACAGGAGCATGAATGCTATGCACAGGCAGTTTCTGTTTCCTTTTCTGTAAAAGAAAGCTGATTGTGGTGCTTTCTTGCAGTAGTTGTGTAGTGAATGTAACATTTGTATTCCTATTTGAATTTCTCATAGAAACACAGTCCAGAAAGGTGAATGCACCCTGTGAGTGATGGACTGGAAGGAGAGGGAGTGTTTAGAAAAAAAATTAGTTTTAATGTTATACTTAGCACTCAGCCTACTCCGCAGCCTTGTGTGCAATGAGAAGCTCTTCCCATAGTAGAGCCCTTTAGGATCCACACCAGTAACCCCAGGAATAAAATGGATCGTTTCTTTGCTGAGGAACAAAGTTGCCAATACACAAGTATAAGAACACATAAGCTGGTAAGTTTGTTTCTTTGTGACAGTGGGCGGATGAGAGCAGCTGCATGCTCTTGTCACGTTGGAGGAGAGACAGGAATTTTCACATCCTCTCCAGTCACTGATCTGGGAAGCGCTACATCAGTGCAGGTGGGCACTGTGCCTGGAAGAGGTGGGTTTGCCTTTCCTCTTGTCCTTACTGCTTTCTCCTCCAAGTGCCTTTTCTAGCCCTACCCCAGCTGACAAAAACCCCATGCAGCCATGTTCAGGGAGTTGATCTGGGTGAAAATTAACCATCAGCATCTCCCTCACTCCCTTTAGCCCTGCCTGTTTCCTAGCCTGGCTGGAGGGCTGCTTTACTCTGGCCAAGGGAGGGGAGCACGAGGCTAGAAGGAGGCAGGCGTGATGCAGGGCCACCTGAAAATGACTATAAAACTTAAGTTTGAGGATCTGGTCCAAAGTCTGTGAGGTCACTTGTGCAGTGATAGCATCCTTTGAGCACACTTAGTATTGCTGCCTGTGTTGAGATCTCTGTCACCACCATGCACCACCATCACAATGAGTTTGGACATGCTACCTTTGCAAAATTCCTGCTTGTGCAAAATGCTGCCCAGGTTTGGGCAGAGGAGTAGAGACATCATGTTTAGAGGACTTCGGTGGAAAATTTCCTACATTTATTAAGTCCCAATCTTTTTTGCCCTGTTTGTTAGAGCTTCATTGGATTGAGCAAACCTCAAATGTCTTCTTCGCAAAGTAACTTTAGAGTCCTATGATCTGGACTCTCAACAGCTGTATTGAACTTGGGCCAGCAAAGTGCACTGGTCTCACATGTGTAAATACTTTGTGTGAGCTGGAAACTTCTGTATGGCTGCTCCTTGGCCTGCTGCAGCATGATAGCTGTCATCCTGCCCTGCCCTGTCTGTCAGGGGACCAGCTGTCCACAACCCAGCCATGTCCACTATCTTCCCTTGGTGGCAGGCGCAAGGCAGACTGGCCTGGTTCCATGGGCAAGTCCCACTTCTGGCAGGTGGGCTCCTGGGTGCTCTAGGATGAAGTAGTGGGAGACATGCACTGTCAAGTGGGGATACTTCCTCATCACTCCTCCTTGCTGTCTGCCCTGGTTTGTGAGGAATGTGGTGGTTTTGCTGCTTCAAGTCACAAAGGGGAAAGTGTAGGATTTAATGATCTTTAATCAGTACTGGGTGGACAAGCCCCTGCATTGTAAACATTTATAATTCTGAATTTACTTAGCTAATTGGTTTTTAAGTCATAGTTTGACCTGCTGTACTGCCCAGGCCATAGTATCAAACCTTACTTAGTATTGAATTAACTCATTAACTCAGCCGGTTTTGAGGTTTGTGATTTCAACTTGCAAACTTGATGCCTGGAGGGGGGGGAAGGGGGCATTGATCTAAATAAGATTTTTTTGCCACAAAACCCCATGTTTCTTGCTTGGATTTGTGATTGTTTGGCTCAGAAGTAGTAGGACAGATTTTATTCAGACCCCTTGCGAATAGTGTTGTGGCTATCCTTAAGTGTGCACTGCATGCCTCTGAGAAAGCAGAGCAGCAGGAGATGAGAACCAAGGCTTTCTTTATCCTGGTAGGATTCAGCTTTGGTGGTTAATATTACAAAACCACTGGAACTTGGGGCTCATGTGTCAGGCTGCGAAGTAGGAGAGGAAAGCATCTGTGGCTGTAGGCAGCTGATGTCAGAGGGCTACCTGACCTGTGTCATGGCACAGCAGTCCTGTGGGGCAGCTGAGGAAGGTGCCTTCTGGTGACACACATCACCTCTGCTCCAGGACAGCAGCTCTCCCACTCTGGGAGCTAGTGGGCAACATATAGCAGGTCATCCCATTGACTGGTTCCCATCTCCTCTGAGGGTGCAGGAGCAGGTGACAGCAAGTATCCTGCACTGGAAGTGCAAGTGCTAAGGTAGGTAAAGGTGCTGTGGGAGCAAAAGAAGGGAGCATGTTGTTGTGTGACACAGTAGGGCCTGTTTTCCTACTTCTCATGTAAGTGTTGCAGTGTTCTAATTCACCTCTAAAAATGGTAGCTTCATCCTAAGCTGAAAATTTCTTTCTACATGACTGATCATGATGAGCATAAGCTCAAGCAACCCTTTAATTAGCTCAAGAATGTTTCTCTTTACCTTGAATGCTTACTTTTCACATTTTCCTCTGTTGCTGCATGCAATGCAGTGCTTGCAGAAAGGTAACTCTGGACTGTGCAGCAAAGACTCCTGACAGCATGGCTCTGCTGCCTGGTGTCATCAGCCCTGCCACCCGTACTGCATGCCGCACAGCTCTGTACAGATGGGAGTGACAGCTTTTGCTGCAATGCTGCACCCTCGGTATGTGTTGCAGCAAAATCTGTCAGACTTTTTCACATTGATTATCGAAATTGCTTTAATTTAAATTGCTTTTATATGCATTATCTGGGTCTTAAGGTTCAGCACTGGCTTGTGTCTTTCCCACTGGATTGGTTTAAAAATCACAGGATATGTTTCCAAAGCTGAAAGGAGGCTGCAGAAGCTACAAGGTTGTGCTGATCATCTGATTCCACTGCAGCACTTTCAGCTGCTTGTGCCTTTGAGGTGCCTGTGCCTCACGTGGGAGTGCAGTGGGTTACTTTAAAGGGAAAATCTGATGAAACTTCTTCAAGAACTTGTTGTTACATGTGATATCTTAGTGGAATTTACCGGAATGGAAAGGAGAGTCCTGACCTAGGATCTGGAACAGAGCTGCAAAACCATTAATTTCTCAGGTAGTGTGAATCATTTGGAAATATGTCTGTTTTTGCTGGAAAACAATAATTCCTGGATGATAACAAATACCTGCTAGTACTGCTTTGTGGTGAGAATTTGAACTTGAAGCAATTGAGAATTCGTAATGAAGCCTCTCACTCTTTTGTCTGCATCCCATTCTGTATAGCTGCTCTTCAAGATTGTTTTTAATGTTGTTGAATGTGACTAATGTCTTTGTATAAAGGTATCCTGTGTTGATGTTTCTGTGTGAGTTTCGGCTGTTAGTATATTGTAAACTGCCTGCATATGCTCTAAAACTCTCTGGATGTTACCTTTTTGCATTGGGCAGAGCATAGGAACAAGAAGCACAGTTTGGAATAGGTCTTTTCCTTTTTTCTGTAATCGCTGTCAGAGGTGCTGTGAAGGGGAGAGCGAGTATCAGCAGTGCTTTGGGAAAGCTGTGAAATTGTGTGTTTGAAGGTGACTGCAGAACAATGGTGCAGTGGAGCATTACCAGCTGTGGAGGTGGGGAACTCTTTTCCAGCAGTGATGGGAAGATGGGGAGGCTCCCTGAAGTGTAGACTCTGCAGAGTGTAGACCACATAGGCTGCTGGTAGCTGGTATGTAAGAGCTGGGCTGAGAGGCTGGCTTGAGGTGCAGGCAGAGTGAAACAGCAACTGCTGAGTGCAAGGAAACAGCTGTGCCCTGCTGACTGCCTTGATTGCCAGGTGGCACTCCTCGGGCCTGGGTCACCTGCCCCTCATTTCCCTCCTCGAGCAGCAGGAGTGGCAAGCCCCATTCTCTAGCTTGCTTTCTCTGGCTGTCTTACAACAAAAACATGATCCCAAATCCTTACACACAGATCAACTCCATTCACTTTCCTCTGCTCCCTACACTTTGAGCTGATTTGCAGAGCAGGGTGGGTTTTTTCTTTTTTCTCTTTTCTTCTTTTTTTTTTCCTTCCTTTTTTCTTTTTTAGTAATCTCTGCCCTGTGTGCCTCTAGTGACTGCTGTGACTGCAGGAGCATGTGGCTGAGAGTTCAGCACAGTCCTTGCTTTGGAGCGCAGCTGTGTGTGAGCTGGTGGGGCACAAAGATCATCTCGCCTCTGCAAAAGCAAGAATGGCAGCAGCAAGCTGGACAGGCTTAGCGAAGCATTGGCAGCATGGCAGTGACTGCATGTGAGGCAGATCAAGAGAAGGTTGTTCTCTTCTGTTCAGTACTGGTGAGATGGTGTCTGAAGCGTCATGAGATTCAGGTGGATATTTCACTAGACCAGGTTGCCTAAAGCCCCATTCAACTTGACCTTGGTCACTTCCAGGGATGGGGCATCCACAGCTTCTTTGGGCAGCTTGTGCCAGTGACTTACCACCTTCACAGGGAAGAATTTCTTCCTAATATCTAGTCTTAACCTACTCTCTTTTAGTTTGAAACCATTGCCCACATCCCATCACTACAGTGCTTAGTAAAGAGTCTCTCTGTGTCTTTCTTATAAACCCTCCTTATATATTGAAATTATTTATATTTAAATATTGAAATATATTTATATATTGAAAGGCCACTGTAAGGTCTCCCCAGACTGAAGAACCTCAACTCTCTCAGCTCTTCTTCACAGAAGTATTACAGCCCTTGGACCTTTTTTTGTGGCCTCTTGTGAACCTGCTGTAGTCTTTCTGAGGATGCCAGGACTCCAGATGCAGTGCTCCAGGTGGGGTCTCATGAGAACAGAGCAGGAGAAACACTTCCCTTGACCTGCTGGCCATAATTTTTTTGGTGCAGCCAAGGACACTGCTGGCTTTCTAGGCTGCAAGCACACATTGCTGGGTCATGTCCAATTTTTTGTCCACCAGTACCCACAAGTCTATCTCTGCAGGGCTGCTCTCAATCCATTTATCTGCCAGTCTGGACTGATGCTGGGAATTGCCCTATTCCAGGTGCAGAAGTTGCAGCATGGTAAATTCTGACTGAACATAAAGGAAAATAATTTTCTTCTTGAGATTGTTCTGAGAGGAAACAGGGCCTGAGGGGTTGGGGGATTTCTGACGCTGGAGATTTTCACAACTTAATGCAGTCCTGAGCAACCTGCTCCAGTTTTGGATCCTAAGCCCGTTTGAAATTGGAGCTGCACTGGGGTTAACTTCATCCCCTTACTGCCAAGTAAGATGAGAGAGAAAATGTGAATTTCCTACTCTTTCTCTCCTCTGTAGAAAGGAGGAGCATGGTGGGGGAAGCAGTGTGGTCCTGTCTTAGTACAGCCACGCCAGTCCTTCCTTCCTATGAAACATCCTTCCTTCCTTCAGTCCAGGGAGTACAAGGGGAAAAAGGACATGTAAATAACAATGCAAGTGAGCACAGTTAGACAGCCATGCCCTGGAAGAGTGCTGGAGGGGATCCTCTGATGCCATTTTTGCCTTACGCTCTATTTCTCACTCTCCACTTCTTAAACATGCTGCAAGAAAATCATATCTTGCCCTCTTAGCTCTGATCTTCATTTAGGATAATATTCAGATAAATTAATGCTTGGCGGTAAGCCTGCAGGTTTCATCATTAGCATCTTGTGTAATGCTTGCAGGAATACATGTGTTCCAAGAGCAGTAGAATTTGTCTGTTGCCCATTAGTTGACAACCTTGGTTAACCAGTGGACTTAAAAGCAAATGCAGGCTGCCCTGTAGAACTGCCTCTTTCTTGTTAATACAAGGTATTTCAAGATGGTTAGTTTTTTAGCAGCATGAAGTGGAGGATTTGGAACAAAGCTTTCATGATTGTCGTGAGTTGAGTGCCGTCTTTAACCCTTTCATGCCCTATGGACAAGAGGCTGGTGGGAGATGGAAGAACTTTGAAGTTGGTGTTGTTATTCAGCCTTTTCTGTGGAAGAAGTATGGCTCAGGACCTTCCTGATGGAAATCCTGTCCCACACCTTTTATTCCAAAGAGCTTTTTAGCTGCCTCCTGAAGGAGGCAGCTGGATGCTGAGGATGATCTCTCTGAGAAGTTACGGCTGTG
>NW_008237896.1:79924-96227 GCF_000691975.1 Corvus brachyrhynchos
CCCCCCCCCCCCAGTCAAAGGAGACACTTTATCCCCAAGCACTGAGGAGACACTTTTCCCTGAGCAAATGGGGAATTACTGTGGCCCATTTTTGGAAAGAAGGAGCAGAGGCCAGGTATCCCTCCACTATCTCTTTCTGCATCCCAACAGTGACTGCTGAATGTCCCAGCCAGTTACCAGATCTTGGACCTCTAGGTTATGGAGAATATCAGATGCCCTCGCAGCTCTTCTCAGAGCAGAGTCTGTAGCGCAGGGCATGCAGCTGGTCTCTGCCTGCTAGGGCAATGAGGTGCCCTCACCTTTATGTCCTGCTTGCCCTCGTCCTGGCACAATGCTGTATGTCTGTGTGTGAAATGCCTGTTGTCATTTTGAGAGGCTCAGCCTGCAAGTGAACATATTCCAGCCATAAATTCATCAAGGCTTCCAAGTGGGCAGTTTTCAGTGGCACAGCTGCCCAGTGTCATAACACCATCTTGGCAGCTTGTCTTGGAGTCTCCCCATTGTCCATGGCGTGTTAATTTTGAGGTTAAAGTCCCCACAGCTACAAGCATGCTCTCACAAAGGCAGCATGTTCCTTAAAAGATCCAGACTGTGATCTGTTGTAAATGTTATTTTATTTACTTCTTTGTTACCTGAGGGTATTTTCAGCAATAAACTGAACACAAAGACTACTGTTAGGATCTTCCAATCCACCCAGCTGTCCTCAGTGAGCAAATCACATTTAAGAGTGATTTATAAGTCATTTATAAGTTCCTGAATACCTCCTTTCATTTGCCTTCTCACTTCCCAGTGAACAAAAAAGCTGCAGGTTGGGAGCTCAAAGGGAAGAAAAAAAGCCAGTTGTTATAAGGGAGTCCAAGATCACAATTAGTATTTTTGGTACAGCCAGGGGACAGAGTTACCAACTGTTTGTATTGGGCCACCTTGAAGGATCTAGAGATTACTGATGGTGTGTTGGTTAGCCAGCCAGCTTTCATTTACCTGGGCAAGTGGTTGTGAGATGCTGTACTCGTGGTCTGCCTAGTTCACGTGATTTTGGGGAGAAATCACCCAGGCTTTGGCTGCACTGCCTGTGAGTCAGTGCCTGTGGTGCGTGGGTACCATGCTAATGGAATTGCTCAGTTCAGCTGTTGCTCCCACAGGGCAACCAAGTGGCTCTGGAAGAGACCCTTAGCTGGTGGTGGCACCTTGGTTTGGTAACAGCACCCAGTGTCTTGCTTCAGAGTGTGTAGATTTCATGAATTGCAGCCGAAAGGTTTGCCTCAAGCTGGAAGCATGCTGCTGGTGTAACCCAAGCCGCCAGCCTTTATGCCAGAGGCATTTGAAATGGCCGACAGATTCCTCCTGGGCTTTTCATGATAGTGATGTTAACCCTCCTGTTCCCCAGGCAGCTGAGCTGAGGTATGCTGCTAGTCTCTCCCACATCTCTAACAAATGCTTGTTCCAAAAGCTGCCGAGTGGCACAGCTGCAGTGAGCTCCAGCACACACTTGAGCTGCTGCAGTGCTGCCCTGCCAACGTGCCTGCATGCCAGACACTGCAGCTCCCCTAACACGCAGCCCTACCACCAGGAGTTTACAGTTCAAGTCTAAACCCTGGTTTGCTCCAAGAGCAGCAGCAGTGGCACCTGTAACCTGAATCAGATTCCTTGGCTTCCTCAGGGGCCCCTCCACAAGTCTAATTGCAGACTTTGTTCAGCTCTGTGCATTTAGGCTGCAAGCACAGGGCAGGCCAGACTGCAGAGCATGCCTGCAGAAGTACTTCCATCCATCTGTCCCAGGGTAGGGTCCTGAAAAAGTGCCAGCAATTTAATCTTCTGCATCTGCACTAAGCAGGGCAAGTGGTGGATTTGCATGGGGGAAGCTGTGTCAGGTGTTAGCCAGGCAAGGGCAATCTTCTTGCAGATGAACCAAGGGGAACAACAGCTTGCCCTGAAGAGGGATCCCCTCAGTAAGAGCAACTCTACAGAGACTTGGGGTAAAACTTCTACTGATTTGGGAGATTTGTGATTATCATGTTTCTTTCTAGTGGTAGGGCTGTTCTGTTCAATGGGTGGATAGCAATGCTAATGATTTATAAAGTGGACCTACAAGACAGAAGTTAAAACTGGGCTTATGCTTGAATATTGAATTTGTTATCAGAGTAATTAGTCCTAGATTTCTGCTTAGAATTTTTGAGTTAAAGGGCTGTTAGTAAAGATTAATGGAAAATTAAAATCTAGACACGAAATATGAATGATGATTTTTATTTCAAGTCACATTTTATTTCCTTGTGCTACCATGCCATCAATCTGAGGGTCTGTGCAGTACCTGCTGGACCTGCTCAGAACAAAATCCTGTGTGCACGGAGCAGAAGGAAGTGCAGGGCAAGGTGTGCAAAGAGGACAGGGCACCTTTCCTGAAATGGAGCTAAAGTTGACTGTGTAAGCTGTTCCCAAAAGATGTTCCCTAAGGAGTGGGGACAATCCTAATCCATGGGTCACTGTCATCAGTGCTGCTTTATGTTTGTACAGTTCTTTGCATGGCTTGGCCTGGATCTTCCCAGACATCTTCTGGGGATGGCTCAGAAGTTAAGCAAGGTCTGTCATGTTTGGAGGCAAACCAGGTTTAAAAGGGCAGGGGTTGTTCCATGCCAGATGGCCTTGGCACAGAGGACAGACCTAAACCAGGCTCATGTACTGATACACGTGTACCCTAATGTTCGTTTTGGTCACTGATGACAGTGCAATCTCCAAGGCGCCATTCATCCACCTGGCCTTAACAAACTGGGATCAGGTGATCTGACAGTGCTACCCTCTTATATTTTTGTCTGTGGGGGATGCCTGAACATTTTTATATTGAATATACAGCTCTAGCAGACTACATTTTGGGTACACAGGTACTATCCAAGGAGATGGACTTCAAGCAGAGAGCTAAGCTAGGTTCTTTCCTCAAACCATACAAAGGTAGGTCTGGGTAGGGTCTTGAGGTCAGGCAGCTGGATTTCCCAGCATAGGAGAGCTGGGAGAGATGCCAAGGGGCTGCCCTGCTCACCTTTTCAGCGTCCTGTGATGGTGTGGCACAGCAGCTCTGCTGAGCACTTGGTGCTGAGTTTGTGCTCCATGCTGCAGGTGGCTGAGCCCTGCCTACAAGTGGGCTGTGAGTGGGACTTGGGAGTGAGCCAGCGCAGGCAGCTTGTGAGGAGAGCTGTGCCTCTGAGTACCTGTGACACTGTAGTTGCATCTTCAGCGCAGCACAGAGCTGCCTGCTGATGATGACTGATTCTTGGATAGCATGTCAATGGCCCAGTGATCCCTTTGTGTGGTCATATACTTCAGAGTGCAAACCAATAGCCAAGACCTGAAGACACTATCATGGCAGCAAGATCATCAGGAAAACAGAAATTACTTTACCTGCTGTGTACAGCTCTTAATGTGTCCACAGCATAACTTGCCACCTTCACACAAGATAGTCTTGTACATAGGTAAGAGAAAACTCTTACCTCTGCTTTCTGCTGTCAGTCCTCCTGTTCTCTGTCAAAATCCTTAATAAAGTCTTCCTTATGTCTGCTGCTTCTTCAGCTATTGAGTGTGACTCCATTTAACAACAGTTAGTTACCAGCAGCCATGAATTTGAATGTTGCAGTTCTTTCTCCATTTTCACAAACTTAAGTTCTTCATACTTCAGACTCTACCTTTGTCTTTAGAGATGACAACCTCCTTAACCTGGGATCAGTCTCCTTTATCAGAGTTTAAGCTAGTTAGGATTATATGTTGCTCTTGATGATGAGCAGTCTTGTTCATTAAGGCTGGCACAAAACTCCCTGCTTAAAATAAGAAAAAAAAAGTTGAAAATTGGATTGTTAAATAATCTGTTGACAGCTCTGTCTTGGGTTGTGACAGCCTCCTTGCAGGGCCTCCACCTTCAGGCAAGTGTTGAGCCAAAGCACTTCTGAAACAGCAGATGCTGAACAACATGGAAGCAAGTATGAGCCGCCTGTGTCCAGCCCACAGCACATATTCAAACAGCCTAGCTGTGCACAGTCTTTTTGGGATTTAAAACACCGAGGACAGGAGTAGGTCACCTCAGTCACCTTGTGTGTTAGCTTTGGGATCAGAGGATTTAGCAGCAGACCTGGATGTTGGGTGTGCTTTGGCTTCACCTTGTAGCTCTGCTGCCTCCGGGAGTGTGCTGAGGGCTGATGTGGATGAGATGAACCCATTCTTTACTTGCTGTTGCGCAATGTGGTATCCAAGGTTTTTACGTCTTGTTGAAGTCATAAAGCAAAGCACAGTTGCTGCTACCCCTGGCCTGTTATCCATGAGGAGCCACTGTATGTGGTGTCCATGGCTGCCATAATTCTGGTTTCACCTAACTCCTACAAATCTAGATGGGTTTGACTTTCCTACACAAGGCCATTTTGTTTGTCCTGGATCAGACCACAAGTGTATCTAGCCCAGTATTTTTCCAGTGGCCAAGAGCAAGGCCCTAAGGAAGAGAGCAGAAACAGGGAAAAATTGCGGTAAGTCTGTTTTGTTGTAAGTTTCTCTGTGCTGTCTCAGTCTCCATCCTGGTGTGGCACAGGGACTTACAGAGTTGGATGTGGCTTCTGTACATTTACTAACCCTCCAAAAATGTCTGTTACTTTATATATTTGCCCCAAACCCATGGAAACTTCTAGTGTCCACAGTGTCCTGTGGCAGAGTCCAGCAGCTTATCTGCATGCCGTGAGGAGCAGCATCTCTCCATGTTTGTTGTGACTGCACAGAGGGAACAATTGATCATATCCGTTTTCTCCAAACTAATAATAATTTTATAGTTCTGTCATATTCTTCCTGAGTAACTTAATTTTTCGTGTTTGTAAGGGTATTTCTCGTCAGAAATCATACTTAAGATCATCTTTGTTGCTTATCTGTTCTAGCTGGCAGCAGAGGCTGAGATGGGACTGGAATTGCAAACAGCCTTGGAGATGCTGGCATGCCATGGGTTGATACACTGGCAAATTAATGTTCTCTTCTTGTGTTGCACTTATTTACTAGTAACTCATAGTATTAGACCTGGTTTTTGACCACTGTGGAACAATGAGCTGATAGTTTCCTGAATGGTTGAGGTAAGCTGAAAGCTTGTTATTTTACTTGTAAAATTAAGATGGTTTATTCCATGTCTGTAATTTAATGCTGATCTGATACTGAATGTCATCTGTCATTTCCCTGGTGAGACTTAGAAGGTCCTTCCATAGATTTTCAGAGCCTTTGCCTCTATAACTCAGCTAAGAGTGTCCTCGACTGCTTTCACTAATGTGGTAGATTACCGTGTAGATGTAGGGAGGCAGCGAGGGCAGTTCCCGCATTGCCAGAGTCATGTGTGGGCATTAGCTCTTTCAAGAAGCTGTGAGTTCAAAGCTGAAGTGCAAATTCAAAAAGCTTTCTTCTAAAATGCTTATGTAGGTGGGAGCTAATAAGAGCTCTGACATTGTTTTCCTTAAGAAAGGCACCTGGCAGCTGTGGGCAATCAGACGTGTCACTGATGGAGAAAATGGTGCCTTCTTCTGCTTCTGCCTTCTGTGTTCCTGTGCTTCTCACTTTCACTCTTGTTCATACCTTGTACTACTTTGTGCTGGGACAAACATTTTTCTGTCCACTATTTCTTACCTTAATAAGGTTAGTTTTAACCTAGATAAATCCTGCATGAGTGCTTGGGATAGGGGTGTGTGAGTGTGCATAGCAAGAGGGAATATGCAGCTGGGAATAACATCTAGCTCAGCCAGCACATACTGCTCCAGAGCTGCAGTGTCAGGACAGTTTGGGACATCCTTGAACAAGTGGCAACAGACTCTTTAAATGACTGAAGCAGAGCAAAGCATGGGATTCCAGCTTGCAACACAAGCAAGGAAACTTGGGTTTTCATCAGAGCAGGGACCTCAGGAAAGAGAGCTTATAAACCTTGTAACAGATGGGCAACAGAAGAAAGAGGACCTGTGAGAATCTTTGAACAAATACTATCAAAAGGTAGAGTATCAGTGATTGGGGCATGGACCCAGACCGGCAGGGAATCTGAATCATTTCTTCAAAGGAATGAGCTGGTTTTATACACTTTTCTAAGGCGCAGTATTTCCTTACATGGTAATCCTCACTATGTGATCTATCCTGTGTTGCCACATCAGCAACACACTTCCTTCTATGGGATGATCACTCGCTGTTCACCCCTCCTTCAGCTCCTGGGAGGCTCCTCTCCATAGGGGTCTGCCGTGTGACACCTCCTCCCCCGGGTCCGGTGGAGACAAGCTTCTCTGTGCTGCCATGTGCTCTTTTGTGCTGCCATGTGCCTCTGCAGGCAGGTTTTACAGCTTGTAACTCAACTTTATTCCATCTCTTCCCACGGTAGACTAGCTCAAAAAACCTGAACAGTGCCAGCTTCCAGCTTCTTTCTAGAGTATTATCATATGGTCTCAGGGCCAGAGAGCCACTGCTCTGGCAACAGATTTATTTTGGTGGGATGTCCAAAACATGTTGAAAATAGACCATAGAAAAGAGCTGTGCAGCACTGCACCAGTCAGGGCTGCTGGGGAAGCCCAGTAGTGGTGGGTTGGGGTTCAGTGATGCCCTGTAGCCTTTTTAGGATGAATCAAATACACTGCTTTCGGAGTTGCTCCCTGACAGAAACGGGCAGCCTGGGCCCCTGCACTTTAGGGTGATTGGCAAAGCTGCTTTCTTCTGAAATGCAGTTAAACTGTGAGAACAGCAGCCTTGGTGGGCCAAGAGGAAATACAACTGGGGCATGGAGTACACGCTCTTACATTGGACACCGTAGCTAGGGCTGCATGGGTAGGGATGAAAGGTGCATCCCATTGTTTGCACTGTTGAATAGCACACTGGGAGGTGTTACGTGGTTGTTTTCTGCTTAAGATCCCCACGTGGGTTTGCCTTGCAGCCACATTGCTGCCTTGGCCTTAAGACACTGGTGCAGGTGTTCTGGGGCCTGTAGGCTTCCTTTTCCCAAAGCTCTGCTCTGTCTCAGCTTTTGAGATTTGCTGGAAGTTCTCTGAATTGCGTTTCTCTGCCCAAGCTGGGCAGGCACCCACACACAGGCTGGTTGCCGGCCTGTCCTTTCATTTCTGTCCAAGGCAGAAAATGGATGGATTGGGAACTGCAGCAGTCCAGGACAGGCAGTAGCTATGGCAACTCCCCAAGCTGTTCCTGTGATAGCTGTAAGGGAGCTGAAAAGCTTTCCTTTTAGCACTTACAAACTTCATTGAATTAATTCTTCCAGGGAGAAAGTCCAAGAGTAGCCAGTTGTCTGTGCTACAGAGTTCATGAGCTCATTTTTTTGGGAAGACCTCTGGGGCAATCCCAGTTTTCTGCAGGGTTTGTAGGGGTCTGCATGGAAACCTCTGAGTGGCTGAGCCAGTCTTTTAGCCAGAAAAACTCACAGCAATCAAAGGAGCGTTCCTGCAAAGCTGATTTGGACGTCCTACTCTGTTAGGAGAGTGGAATGTGCCCTGTATCAGACAGGATGCAGAGAAACACACAATAGTCTGTAATTTTCATGCCAACAGGGATGTGTTTGTAGCCATGTGGCTCTTGGGTATAACATTAGGAAGAATGTGAAAGTTGGAGCTGCCTATGCCTAATGAGCAAAATGATTCAGAGATGGTTATGAGTGCTTGAAATTAATAAGATTAAGTGTATTGTACCAGGCAGGCCTTTCCCAGCTCTGTAGATGTTGTTGGATGAAAAGCTGTGTGGGTTTATGCTTTTGGGTGTGTAGCCAGTTTGCAGTGTGGTACTTGTCAGATATGCAGTGTTAGTCTTGGTTCACCTGGACAGGTGTTTGTGACAGGACAATAAAAGGACCCAAGAAGATAATAAGAGCTCTGCTGGATGAGGGCAATGGCTGGAAATGGACTCCTAGAAAGGAGGAGAGGGGTAGGGAAGTGTGCAACCATGCTGATCAAAGGATTCTCCCAACCTCCAAGTTTTGTCTCAAGTGGCCTTGCTGAACTAGGAGTGGGTTCCTGTCCCTGTGTGAATGACCTTGAGGGATTTTTCTTCCACGAATGTATCTAATTGCTGCTTTATGAACCTGTGAGGACTTCTAGCTTTCATAACATTGTGCAGCAAGGAGTTCGCTAGTGTACCACTACATACAAGCAGAAGTAGGGCACTGAACAGAGTGAGCCCAACCAGAGACAAGCAGAAGGTAACAGGATGGGGCAAGGGGGTGAAAACACCGTCAGGAACTCAGATTGATGTTACTGGCCCAGCCTTCAGCACAAACGTGACAGAAGAGGGTGGAGGGAATAGTGTTGTGCTTGAAAGGTAAGATTTATGGTGGCCAGATGAAGAAGGTAGAAGAGCAAGTTCAGGAGTCAAGCTTATTAAAGTGACAGTGTGGAAGGTAAGTCTGAGAAGAGCTTTTACTATATGCTAAATATCTGGGAATAATGGCAGTTTGAGAAGCATAGAAGATGCAGTGATGCAGGAGAGAAGAAAAGGAACAGAGGAGAAGGCAGTGTAGGTCTGACAGAGGTGCCTGTCTCCTCAGCATCCTAGCTGTATCAATAGCCCAAACCAGATGTTGGAGAGGAACATGAAAATAATGAATATGAGTTTCCCTATTGTCTGCTTCCAGGGACTTCCTGAGTCATAGAACTTTGGGTTCTTTGCATTCAGTAATCTTTGAAATATTATTTCATTCATTTTTCTAACAATTTTCTGGATCTTGCTTGCTCTGAATCTTCCCTGTATCTTTTCAATTAGTCTGGGGCTTTCAGCTAGCCCGTGGGTGGCTCAGCTACCTTCACGATAGCACATATTATGGGGCTGAAGTGATGGTGACAGCCATGGCCCCTGAAGCTTTTTCAGTGCTGAGCTTGATGGAGATGGGAGGGAGGGATGGAGAGTGAAGGATGTTGGAGACCTCTGTGTGCAGTAATTGTTACAAAAGCACCACTGAGCTGGGGCTGCTTTTCCCATGCCATCTGCAGGATGCTGCCAAGTTTGTGACTCGCTGAAGAGATGCTTGCATAGTGTTTGTGAAATCAAATGTGACAGTAAAATCTGTTTCTGAGGACAGTACAAGTGGCAGCATGGGAAGAAATAAAACATCTTTCTCAGCTTTGATTCCAGTGTAGGATGGCACATAGGAGTAGCATGCTCAGGGGCTTTGAAAGTATCAATCAATTTCTGATCAAGAGCTCCAGAGCATGGGTAACATCTTCCTTGCCATGGGACTCCCAGGGCAAGGATGCCACTAGCAGCCCTCTCTTTGGCACTTGTGCAGGTTAACTAGGTTAACGTTCTGTATTGCTGAAAGGAAGATGCTGCACTTAGTCAGCAAATGCGCAGACCTGGTCTCAGTGAGCCCTTCCAGTGAGAGTCAAGCAGTGATTTCAAAAGGGGACCCAGAAGAGAGTGGCTTTGTAGAGGAAAGCAAAATCTCTGCTGTGCTGTGCACAGTAAAGCACAACTGCTCAAACCGCAGTGCTACTCAAAGCATCTGCTGTGAGCAACTGTGGGTGCCTTTATGTTCTGCTGCTTTTGCATTGTCCCTGCCAGCTCCATGTATAAAACTCGTTTCATATTGCAAGGAGAAGAGCAGTGCTGTGGAGTTCTCTGGGTGATCGGAGTGTTGAAGTAGGGTCAGTGTGACTCAGTGATGCACCAGATCCTCTCCTGCATCTGCAGAGCCTGCTGCAGTGTCTCACATTGCTGTGGATGCTATTTGGTGTCATAATTTGAGTTTCCTTGAAAGTTGTGGTCGCTGTGGTTATTTTTGGCTGCTGTCTCATTATTTCACATGTCTCTGTCTCATACTGTATTAGTCAATAGTTAATCCACTTCCAGATTGCTGAGCATTTTTCTGACTTTTAGAATTTCCTCTCCCACTAGATGCAGACATTTCTGGGACAGTTCATCCTTCAAAATATGTGCATCCCCAAAAATCACTTGGCATTCTGCCTTTGTGTTCAGTGGGGCCAGGGAGCCCCCGTCCCAATCCCATGTAAGCAAATACATCATCTGCCTTTTCAGCTGTCCCAGGAGGTTGTTAGATGCCTGCAGGTGGCATGCAGGGTTGATGTCACATAGGGGACTTTGGCTCTTGTTTAGTCTATCTTGTTTTATATCCTTTTTCTTTTCTTGAGTGTTTTTCTGCTGTTCTTGTGACTATGTGTCATTGTGTTAAGTCAAGAGCCAGGTGCTGGAAAGAGCTTGCAAAAGGCAAAATCATATTAAGAAAAACTTTCCTTCCTTCCCTCTTTAACTGACTGAAAGCTCTGGCCACAGTATTGCCATTTGCTGCAATTTGTGACACCCGTGTCCTTTTTCTATATAGATGGCAGAGAAATTTTACTTTACAAATGAAGAATGACATGCTGGACTCCTCCCAGACCATTTCACCCTGGCACAGGAAAGAAAAGTCCCACTGATGCTCTCACTACAATGAGCTGTGATACAAGCATGATTCATCAGCAGCGTTACTGTATGTGAGCGTGACATGTTCACGCTCCTTTGCATATGTATGCAATGCCAGAAGCCTTTTAATTAAAACTGCAGGTGTATGTGCACATGGGGCAGAATCCAACCAATACGCCTAACCTATACTTCAGGTGGAAAAGTATGCCTTAGAACAGAAGCATAGTTTCATCAGCTTCTTCTTGACCTGCTTGGCCATTGGGGACTGCTCAGAGGAATTTCCTTGCTACCACAGGTTTTGCTGATGTACATCCACAGAGCTGTCCTCATGGCTGAAGTGACTGTCAGCCACCTAATGCAATTTGAATACATAGTCTAGAGACCTGCATTGCCTAAGGCTCCCTTTCCCTGGATGCGTCCAAACACTCCTAGCATTGTGTTCAGTGCAAAATACAGTTCCCATGGATATTCTGAGTAATAATTTAGCAGAAAATAGAACAGAGGGGATCTAAGTTCACCCCAGCATTTGAGGAAGTGGAGGGAGTAGTACCAGATATATGCTCCATCCATAAGAGCATGGACAACAGCCCTGCTCCAGTCCTCACCTGAAACTGGACCACCTGTCAGCTAAGGAATGCAAACCTCAGCCTATGTGGTTTCACAATGAAGAGGATCCCAAGGACTCGAACTCCAGTGAGGCAAATTGCTTTTCTATTCTCTGATTTTAGGTGTGCTTGAATCTATTGCTTTTCTATTGCCTGTAATGAGTGCTACTCCAGAGTCTAAGTGAATCCCTGGTGACTTCGAGAGCAAACAAATAAATCAGTAAAAAGAGGCTGCAGACTAAGCCATTAATAATTCTCATTCGTCTTTAGGACTGAGTAAAGCCAAATGTATCATATTTGATATCCCCCCCATCAATGAGGGATGTTGCATTATCAGTATAAAAGTGCAAGCAAAAAGATTAAAAAACCCAAAGATTAAATGCAAAATGTGCTTGTGAGAGGTATCAGTGTCTCCTAGTACTCAACAGACATTTAGGGCAGCTGGCTGCATTTTTATCTTGACATAACAGAGAGCACAGTAGGAGTCGGTTCCAACAGTTATTTTCCCTCATGAGTGTTTTGGGGACATCCTGAAACCAAGAGCTGTGGGTGCTTGTGGGACTCATCCCAACAACCAAATCAGAGCAAGGAAGATGATGTGTAGGGTAAGATGCTTCTGTGCATCTGGAGAGGCCTAAGGAACTCTGTCAGAGATGATGTGAGTAGGTCTCAGGTAGTAGTTATTTAATCACTGTTCCTGAAATAGATGATTCTTATCTCCCAATCCATAAAGTGTTTAGCTAACACTAACTGTTTCTAGCTGGAGGCTTTTTCCCTCTGTTCACAGCTGTGAACTGACTGTGTGTATTTTGTGCAGGCAAGATCAAGGGGAAGTTACATCCAATGGTGCTGCTAAAGAAACATTTTCGTAAAATTGTAGGTAACGAGCAAAAGTGGATGTGCAGAAAAAATTAAACTAAGAACACGAAGGGTAGTTGAGAGTTAAGACTCTAGTAAATGTCTTGAACACTGAATTCTCACAGCTGTTTAACAGGGTGCTGTAGCCAAAACCATGCAAAGTCAGAAGAGCCCTCAAAGGCAGTCTGTCTTAAACAGTGGGAGCAGGCAATTGATAATGCCAAATATAAATGTAGTTACGAGATACTCACACTTGTTGAGGAAGATCAGAAAACCCAATGACAAATCTGTGGGGAAAAGTAGAATCAGAATGAGTCATTTAAATAGTGAATCCTGGTAAATTCACTGTAGTGTTTGGTACTACATTACTGCTTTGAATTGGTTAAAATGTGTGAAATTGGGGTTTGACTCCATGTGCTCTAATAACGAACCTTTTAGATCAGACAAAATCTTTTTTCCCTGTAGGTAGTTACTGGCCACATATTTTGCCTTGGTATTTTATTTGAGTAACAGGTAGTTGGAGACTCCTCCGGCTTCCTACATACCTCATTTGAAGAACATTCTTTCAAGAACTCAAATCCAAAGGGATGCTATTGTGCCTCTTGGCTTAATGCAGGATTGCCCTTGTTGTTGAGGTGAAATCAGGTCTTAAAGTTTTAAAGAGTAAAGAAGCACACCTGACTGCTTTTCTGAGCTTTTCCAAAACTTGCTTTCAGTTCATGTTCTTGATGCATGGCCCCTGGAGAAAGAGTGGCATTGTCCCTGAGGGAGACAACTGCCATCTAGATACCTGTGCCTGAGCCCATGCCTGGGCTCCCTTTGTTGCCACTGGGGGAGGAGTTCTCTTCCTGTGGAAAGGCCTGTTTCCCTGGCAAGGTCAGGTGAAGACAGCTGAGCATATTTTTCTCTTTGAATCTAGAAGACTCTAGAGCATTCTGTAGGTATCTCTATATTAAGCAAAGTGAGATGCATCAGTCTTGGGTATATAAATATACAGTCCAGTACCACATACAAAATAATGTTATCCCTACTGTTGTACTTAGTATTTCCTCTGGTACAGCTAAGAGGAGCTGCCCTTGAGCTGCAGGAGTGCATCAGCTGCTGCTATGATCATTGAGCCTTTTCAGTGTGTTCAGGAATACAGCCTGCCAGAGTCCTTCATCAGACTTCACTGGTGACTCAGATTACATTTGCCACTGCCACAGTTTACTTGTTATTTATGAAAATTATCATCCTTTTTTCTTCCTGTGGTTTTTCTTGTTTTGGTTTGGTTTGTTGGTTGGTTGCTTGGTTTTGGGTGGGTTTATTTTATTGTTGTTTGTGGGGTTTTAAGTGTGGTTTTTTGGTGGGTTTGGGGTTTTTGTTTGGTTTTTGTTTTGTTTTGGATTTTTTGTTGGCTTGGGTTTTTGATTTTTTTTTTTTTTTCAAAAATTGTAGGGTAGACATAGGCTGAGAACTGCTCACTTTTCCAAAAGAGAGAGAAAGAGAGAAAAATATGAAGTCCATACATCTATATCAGATTGTTCAGTACATTTACAAGCTTTATCAGATTTATTTAAGAACTCCTGTTTAAATATCCACCAACAATATTAATTAGTGTTAGTAATTGTCCCAGTGTTTGAATCCTGTACTATTCCTTCTGATACTTTGATATCATTGACAGACTGGAGAAGAAGAGTCATGAGCAGCCAGAGTAGTTTAGGTTGGAAGTCCCCTTGAGTTCTCTGGTCCAAGCCCTAACTCAAATCATGACCTCAAAGCAGTCACTACCTAAGATAATATTTTGTGTTGGCCAATTCCCCTCAATCTTACGAATGTGCGCTTTATTTGTAATACTAATTTGATCTGGTTTTGTCTCTAAGCACTAGGGTTACTTCTGGCTATGCCAGGAAGTTAAAGGGCCTTCAGCTAGGAGGCTTGTTGTAGATTATTTCTCATATTGTTTGTAGAAGATGTTGCTTTACATCTCCTTCTCCTTATTAAACTAGTTAGATTGAGCCTCTTTCCTCTCTGGCAGTAAATCATGTCAGTGAGGGAGGTGCTGGGAAGTTCCAGAGCCATCTCTGGTACAGCTTTGAATGCCTCCATGGTCAGAGGTCCCACAGCCTGTCTGGACTGTGTGGCAGTGTTAGACCAATGCCACATCCAACACCACACACCAGCCCTGTGCAGGTCTGCCTCCATCATGTTCTGGCTGTTGGGGAGGAGGTTGCTGTCACTTCCCAGCCAGTAGCTGGTGCTGGGTTAACCATGAACTCCCAGGTCAGATGCCTGGTAGGGACAGCGCTTTGTTTTCAGAGCACTGTGAAGCTGTTTGCTGTGGCCTTTCCTGTGCTGGTCAAGTGACATTTCTCATGGGGTTCTGCTGGGGTCTGAGCAGCCTTTCCTGCCTGCAGGCAGCTGCAGTGGCCTTGACTATGTGGACAGCATGAGGGAAGGTGGTCCAGGAGCCATGGTGGTAAGGGAGGGGACAGGCATGTGGCCAAGGCTGGGTGTACTGCTGTGCACAGGATGCCAAGGTTCCTCTCCAGGTACTGTTTGCGGTGCTCCTTTCAGGGGCTGGAAGAGCCTGAGACCAATCACGCAGGATGGTGGTTCCCCCACAGTGCAGGAGGTCCTTCAGGAGATGGGTCACAGGGTGCCCAGTGTGCACCAGGAAGGGCCCTCGTGGCATGCACGGCAGGTGCCTGTCTGCAGCCCAGGCTCCCCTGCCTGCCTGGAAATGGATCACCTCCAGCCCTCCTACCTCCCTTACTGGCCCTGTCTCCTCCCCACATCCTGCTCATCACTTCTTGGCACTGTGCAATAGGAAACTGCTGAGTGTTTCCTCTGCAGAGAGCTCCACAAAAATTCTGGAGGACAAGTCCTGTGCCAGAACAGACTGCCTGAGCAAGGATGCAGATCAAAGAGCTGCAGTCACCCTCCCTCCACTCAGGTTTGCAGTAGCCCTCACATGCTTTGGGCCGTGCCTCAGGCCCTGGACAGGAAGGCCCAGGACAGGACGGTGCTAATGCTGAGTGCCAGAGGGGGACTTCAGATCCTCCCAGTGGCCATTCTGGTCTGCCCAGGGGCCCCTTCCTGCTCCTCCCTCAAAGCACAGAGGGGCTGTTAAAAAATACCCTGTCAGCTCTGAACTGAGGTGGGAAGAGTTCACACTGAGTGTGTCAGAGTGCACTGATGTGTTCTAATCTCTGCTCATGCTCAGCAGCAGCAAGGAGAGGCGTAAGCAACTGCTGATCTCCTGGGTGGGTGAGTGGGTGGCAGCTGAGGGCAACAACAGCTTTTGAAATGGGAGGGAGAAACTTGAAACTCTGCTGGTAGAGTGTCCTTGGGATGTGACTACAGCCCGGGTAAAAATTTCTGCTGAGCAGCCTGAGATGCTGGAGAAATACTGGCAGTGTCAAATGGCAGCAGCTTCCACTCCCCTCCATCTGCAAGCTAGCGTGGGAGGCTGGCCCCATCCTCAGTGGTTACCATATGGCTGGGGTTTGCCTTTTCCTAATTCTGTGTATGGTTCCTGAATCTTCATCACTAAGGTGTCTTCAGGAGATTGGTGCAGTGCTGGAAAGAGAGGTGTCTGCTGCGTAGGCATGTCCGTGTACAGGGACCTGAGTGCTGCATGAGAGTGACCCTCTACAGCCTGGGATCTCATACATGAGCAGCTGCACTGACTGTGGAGCACTGAGTGAGGATCCACTGGTGGTGCAGAAACCACCTGTGCAGACCACCAGACCACCTCCCTCCACCAGGAGGACGCTTCCTGCCCTCAGCTACAGGGACCAGGCTGCTTTTGGAAATCCTGTATAACCAAAGTAAATGGACTGTGGCTCTTCTCTGCAATTTCCTTTCACCTAATTTAGTACTCAGAAATGTGTTTAATTAAAAAGTTGTTTATATAAACGTTTATAGTTTAACTTAAACAGTGAATATATTCTGAGCTCTTATATTGATTTTGAGCCTTCTTTCTTTCAGGGTGAGATTGCCTCCACTCAAAGCAACAATAACATACCGGAAATACGCAAAGTATATACCGTTCACCCAGACTAAGAAAAGCTTTTTTCTAAAAGGAATAAAATAGCCATGGCAGAATGTACAGGTTACAAGGAAACCTCAAATCGGCACCTACGTTTCAAATTGCAGAGCCTTAGTCGCCGCCTTGATGAACTGGAGGAAGCAACTAAAAATCTGCAGAAGGCAGAGGATGAACTGCTTGACCTCCAGGACAAAGTTATCCAGGCAGAAGGCAGCAACTCCAGCATGCTGGCTGACATTGAAGTCCTGCGGAAAAGAGTGCTGAAGATTGAAGGCAAGGATGAAGAAATTAGGAAGGCTGAAGAGCTTTGCAGATTAATGAAAGAAAAACTTGAAGAGGAGGAGAGCCTCACTCGAGATCTGAAGTCAGAAATTGAACTCCTTCAGAGGAGAATGGCAGAGCTGGAGAAGCTGGA
>NW_008237896.1:96356-136227 GCF_000691975.1 Corvus brachyrhynchos
AGCAGGAGCAAGAATGACTGTACACAGCTGTGTCTTAGCCTCAATGAAGAAAAGAACTTGACCAAAAAGATATCTACAGAATTAGAAATACTTAGAGTGAAAGTGAAAGAACTGGAATCATCTGAGGACAGGCTGGATAAAAGTGAGCAGACCTTAACAGGTGAGTTAGAAAAGCTGAAATCCTTAGCCCTGAGCTTCATCACGGAAAGAAAACATTTTAACGAAAGAGAAAAGCAAAATGAAAAAATAATCCAGGAGCTAACACAGAAACTAGAACAAAACAATAAACTAAATAGGGCAGATCAAACTAGAAATGCATCCAACTTGCTAGAAAGGTCATCCAACAATCTCCTGGACAGAAATGATATGAGAATTGAAGATGACTTGAATTCTGCACTGCCTTCTAAGGAGACCAGGAGGAAGGGAAGTGTGGATTACTTGAAACATGTAGAAAATGAATCCAGGAATAAATCAGAAAACCAAAAGAATAAAAACCAGGAAGACAACAAAGTGAAAGATCTCACCCAAGAAATTGAGAAACTTAAAACTCAGATCAAACATTTTGAATCTTTAGAAGAAGAACTTAAAAAAGTGAGAGCCAAAAATAATGATCTGCAAGACAGTTACTTGAGTGAGCAGAATAAAAACAAACTCTTAACAGGTCAGCTAGAAGAAATAAAAATGCAAATAAAGAAACAGAAAGATCTGGAGAATGGAGAAGTTGAAAATGAAGATACAAGCTTTTCTAGCAGGGGAAAACATGACCGACCTAAATACAGAGGTGTCATGACTGATTTGACAGCTGCTAAGCACAAGCCAAGGGAGCTCTCACCGCAGCAACGCCGGGAAAGAGCACGGAACAGAGACTTCTCTGTCAGTAATGACAGTTACAGCCATGGTGGTAAGCAGGTACCCAGTCCAAACTTAATGAACAGAAAAGCAGGGAAAGCATCTGGTGCATCTGCGTTTTCAGACACTGCTGTCACAGATACAAGAAGACTGGAAGAGAAACCTTTAGTTTCCACTATTTCTTCTGGTCAGAAGGAAGGCTGCATCATGCAGAATGAGGGGAAGAGATCCAAAGAGCAGCCATCTGTCCTCAGCCGATATCCTCCTGCTGCACAAGAGCAGAGGTCTTGGAAAACACCTTCCAAACCTGTTGGTGACACAGGCCTGAGATCCAAGGCTGAAAAGCCATCTCAGGTGCTCCGTGGCAACTGCCAAAATGGTGATGACACACGGGATGAAAAGTCAAGCAAAGGAGAATCAATGGCTTCTTTGGCTGAGAAGCTGAAAACAAGTCAGGCTGAAGTTGCTGACTGCTTGGAGGACATGCAGCTTGCAAAGGGTAACCACACCTCTGCCAATGGCATGGCTTCAGCATACAGGTACCACATGTCCTCCAACGTGTCAGTCTCAGACTCGGCTGGCTCTAAAGTAGAAGCAGCGAGCACTTTTGCTGCATCACACAGACAGCCCTCAGAGGGGAGGGCTAAAAGGGCAGCAGTCTCCCAGGAAAAAGAAACTGCAGACACGTCACTTGAAAGTGTGAAGCTTTCAATGCTAACAAAGCGTTCCCATCACTCCAGGAGTCAGGAAGACATTCTGCAGATTCTCACAGGTCTTGATAAAGAAGACACAGAACAGTCTTCAAATTCAGCAACAGATCATGTAAAGATGGGTTTAAAAACTGACTCCAAAACCATCCAGAGTAACCAGGAAAAACTTAATTTAGATGAAGAATCAGGAAGAGGTAAAAAACCAACCACTCAGACAGATTCTGAGGCAAGAAAGAAAGTCAGTTCCAAGCAGTTCTCCAATTCTAGGGGAGTTTTTAGAGCATCACTTTTTGAAAATGACAAAAAAACTGTGAATGATGAAGACTCTACCCTGTGCATAAAACCATCAGATGCCAGCACTGGAGGATTGAAATCCAGAAGGTCATTCAGCCCAAGAGAAGCTCTAAGATCAAAAGCCATCATTAAGCCTGCAATTGTTGAGAAGGATATGAAGGCAGTCATGGGAGGGACTGTTTCAGAGGCAGAGTCAGAAAAACAGAAATCTGTTTTTAAAATGGTAACAAATAAAATGACAAGCAGTATCACAATCTTTCCTTCTGAGCCAACAGCTCCAAGGACAACTGCAGATATAGCAGCAAAGGAAAGGCATGTTACCACCAGCAACATCAGAGTTGCTTCAAATGAGCCTTCACCATCAATAACAAACAATCTCCCTTCACCCTTTGAGATCTCAATTAATAAAAGTGCTCTGAAATTATCTGAGACAGATAGAAGTGGAGAGGCAGCACCGAGGAGTAAAGCCGAAACAGTGGTCTCCAGAAGCAGCATTATGCTAAAGACTTCTGAACTCGTGGAGAGGAACAGTGAGACACCTTTGGAGACAATCAGCTGGAAGGGCCATGGCTCGTCAGATGCAGGTTCATCCGAAACAAAGCATGTCACTGTGAGAAGTTCCTGGAGAACAAGACAAGGACCACATTCCCTGGAGGACTCTCAAACCAAAGTGGAGAAAAGTGCAGCTTGCAGTGCCACAAACTTGTGTAGGTCCTCAGTGGACCTTTTGGAAGTGGAAGGGAATAGTTTGAAAACAGACTCCCTGGAGCAGACTTCATCAAGGACAAGTGCCACAGCTAATTCTTGGAGTGCCCCTGAACTGGGGTCCCGAAGGACCAAAAGTAACTTAAGTGCATCTGAACTGCTAACACGCAGGAACTATGCAAGTAATCCTACAGCAGCTGCTGCTTGGCAGCGGACCACACTACCTGTAAGTATCCTGTATTCAACACGCTTTCAGTTGATGAGGTTTTCTGAGTTGCCTGGTAGTTGTAGGATGCATGATTTGAAATTCTTACAGCTTATTTTCTAAGTGCTGTCTCTCCCAGCTCCTGCTATCTTCCTTCAGTGAATTCACAATTCACAGCACCCACAACCTTCTCATATGTGAATTACCAGATTTAGCCTTATTGAAATGAGATCCATCTGCTTGGGTCTTGTAAGGCCATATGAATAACTACATAGTAGCATCAGAGAAGACATAGTCATGGCTTAAGCAGGATGTGGTATGCTTTTCAGAGTGACTTTGTGTGGCACTTCAAATTTGGAGTAGCAATGAAAAAATGATGGAAATGAACAGATTTGCGTGGGGCTGTGCCTGAGGCAGAATTGTAGCTCTAATGGCAGTTGTAGAGATAGATAGAGCTCTTTTTGGTAAGAGTTTCATGGTTTCCTCATGTGAAACTAGACTGGTCTGGAAATGCTTCCTGGGCATCTCCTAAACAGATGGATGGTGGCTGGTAACACAAGGCTGCTCCCTCCTTGCTCTGTGTCAATATTTCACCTGAAAAGGAGCAAGAGCCACAAGGACAGCTGTCCTCTTTTCCTGTTCCTTTGACTGGTACCAGTGAGGGGAGTCCCTCAAAGCAGTGACACATGCTGACAACTGGTCTGGTGAGATGTGCTTGCCACTGGAGCTGCAGGCTCTGGCAGATTTCAAGTGAACTCAGTGGCAGCACATACCCTTGTGGCCATTAAACCCCACACTGGTTCGTGCTGCAGCTCCTGCCTCTGCTATTAATTTAGCACTACTTCGAGCAGCTGCTGCTATTGTGAGTCTGCAGGAGGAACCAGGCTGGATAATCTGACAGGGCTGGTGGCAGAGGGGATAGGTTCATAACTGAATGTAGTGGTTTGGCCCAAAATACTCATTACTGTTTATCTTCTGTGAGATAAGAATTAGGAGAAACGCAAAGCAGGCACCAAACTTGAAAGAATATAAAGAAGTTTATTAACAGACCTAAAAGAAGAAAAAAAAAATTTTACCACCTTCAGAACTCTCCTCCTCCCCCCACCTTCCTCCCTTCTCCCACTGACAATGTTCAAAGACAACCCTTAAGATGTTCAGTCTGTTTACCACTTCCATAATAACCTTGTTCAGTCCATTTAGAAAGAGAAGTCTCTTCTTGCTCATGCTATGAAAACATTATCACAACGAGACAGCCGCCCACTTCCAAATATTGTTCAGTCCATTTAGGAAGAGGAGTCTCTCTGCCTGCGTGTGAGTCCTTTCCCCCGACTTGCAGCTTTTCCCGCAACTGCTTTCGAGGGTCCACTCTTGAAGTTTTTTGGGGTACAATTTTAAGGTTGAGCCGTTCAGAAACAAAAACAGAGGCCCTTCTCCTTCCCTGGGAGCAAAGGGTCTTCATCATCTTCATCGTTAGGACTATCTCTGGGAGCATCTCTAGGAACTGAGGTTTTCTCCTTTCCCATTTGGAGCAAAAGTCCTCATCTGGTTCATCTCTAGGGACTGAGGTTTTCTCCTTTCCCGTTTGGAGCAAAAGTCCTCATCTGGTTCATCTCTACGGACTGAGGTTTTCTCCTTTCCCATTTGGAGCAAAAGTCCTCATCTGGTCCATCTCTAGGAACTGAGGTTTTCTCCTTTCCCATTTGGAGCAAAAGTCCTCATCTGGTTCATCTCCCCCTGTCCAATGCAGCTGGAATGTCCCTTATCGCTGTTGGTTACCTGACCTCTGCCGGACAGAGGTGCGGCTTTTGCTGAAATCTTGGCCGCAGTGGAGAGGGGATGGTTCCGAGCCGCTCTGGCTGCCCACAGCCCTGCTCGGGGGGTCACCCGGGAGCCATGGCCTGGCCCGAGCAGGGCCTGGGCCAGGTCCGCTGGCCCCCGCATTGGACCTGCAGCCACCTGTCCCAGCGCCGGAAACGAGAGAGAGCTTGGGGGGGAGTTTGTCTGTTCTTAAGTGTGGATCACAGAGGCGGCCATAACTTTAAGTGGCTTAAAGAATTGTCCATATTCAAACTGGCCAGCTGATAGGTTCTATCAGGTCCCAGAGGAAGCTGTAAGCACCCCTTAGCAAGGACATCCCTTCCGGGACTATGCTTGCTAACCTATGACACTGAATGACTTCGGCATTGACAAAGATGAACTGGTGGAGATAGGCAAAGAGTTCGACATTTTCAAATCTTCTCTTCCACTTCTCTGGCTATGAGAAGCACAGAAGAATTTGCACTTAACTTTGCAGAGAGTGTGTTGCCTGGTGTTAGAAAGTACAGGCTGGCCTTCCAGCTACATTTGGAAACTGAGGATACATTCCCTCCCTGGCCAGGGTGGGTCACAGGCAATCTGTACTGCTCATTCATGAATCCAAGCAGAGCTGATACGATTGAAGTTGTCCTTCTGCGTAACAGCAGTTTATGTGCTTGGGAAATGAGAGATCCATTCCTAGGGTGTCCTTTATCCCAGGAGTTTCAATTCACAGTACCCACAACCTTGACTCTCACAACTGAAGCAGTCTCTGCTTACAACTGAGTTCATGTGTGGTTGGTTGCAGAGCCTTAAACAGTGGGCACTCAAGGATTTCTTTTCAGTCTTCCTCCTGGCAGCCCACCCAGGGCTGAGTGTAGCTCTGTAGTGTGTTCTGCAGGTGCTTTCCAGGTTGCTGTCAGATCAGATTTGCCAGCTGTGCAGTGTACCTTCACAGCAGCTGAAGTGTACCTGACTGAGCAACCTGAGCTCTGCGTGGTCAACCCAAGTATATCCAGGGTTAGCTGGCTTCCAGCCTTGCCTGTGTCAGGAGAGCATATGAACTAACCATATGGTTAGTTCACACAGAACTGAGTTCGGGATCTCTCTGTGCATCATACTTTGCAATAAAATCACTCTTGGCACCACTCAGGCACAAACCTGACTTCTTGGTCATAGGTTGTGTACTTTTAGTTTGTAAATGAGGAGTATGACGTTAACCTGAAAGACTGCAGATACACAGATGTACTAGATACAGCAAATTGTATGCAACTTAAATTGTTGTATATGCCCTTGGAAAAAAGCCCTTTGAAGGGTATCTTCAAGCTTATAATATGCCTCGTATCGCAGCAGCTTGTTTCTGCTGGGATTTGTGTTTCAGTTAAAGATGTAGCTATTTTCTCTGGCAGAGCACTGGGCACTGAGCTGTCCTGTGAAGGTATCACTGTCACCTCTTTCCAGCTCCACTATCCACAGTCGGACATTGCCTTAAGAATCTTATTTGGGAAACACAGGATCCATGCTGTTTTTGCCAAAATCCATCTTTCTCTCTTCCATTGCAACCTTTCCTTTGTGTATTGCTGATGCGGGCAAATGTGTCTAATGAAGCTACAGGAGGTATCGACTCTTTGTAATGCAGCTCTATGCTACAGAAACAGCAGCTCGTTGGAATGCTGCTTTGGGAGTCCCAGGGAGCAGGAGCTGCTGATGCATGAGTGGGTGTTGCAGCCTGGGGACCAGCTCCCTCTGCTGCTGGCAGTCAGCCTTCTCGTGCTCCCTAAAGACCTGAGGCAGTGCAAGACCTCGAGCAGTCATTCTGTTAGGGTTCGTGTTCCGCATAGTGAAATCTGTATTTCTCTGGTGTGATGTTTGTTGAAAATTAGTGCAAATGTGCTGGCAGGCAGGGAGTAGATGAGCAGCAGCAATGTCAGATGAATGCATGGTTTTCTTATGCCTCTGACATTAATATGACTGGAGCTGGGCTGTCCACTGGGCTGTCCGCTGCATAAATTTGGCAAAATCCTAAATGTTTGTCTTCAAGGGAAGCCATCATCCCTTCTTGTGATGGGCGCATTTGCTGGAGAAGTCTCCCAGGCAGTGTCCAGGGTTGTGCTGCCTCTTGCCTCTTTTCTCTCTTGCTTTGTGTGGTGCCTAAATTTGGGCATCTCTGGTGGGTTGATCCTCGCTGGATGCCAGGCTCCCACCAAAGCCCCTCTCTATCACTCCCCTCCATAACTGGACAGGAGAGAGAAAATAGAATGAAAGGTATCATGAGTGGAGATAAAGGCAGGGAGAGATCACTCACACATTACTGTCACCAGCAAGATGATAGACTGGACTCGGTGAAATTAATGGAATTTATTACCAGTCAAAATCAGAGCAGGATAGGATAACAAAAAGTAAAACAAATCTTAACAAACACCTTCCCCCTACCCCTCCCTCCTTCCAGTCTCTACCTCTTCACCCCCAGCAGTGCAGGGAGACAGGAATGGAGGTTGTGGTCTGTTCATAACATGTTGTTTCTGCTGCTGCTCAGGGAGAGGAGTCCTTCCTCTGCTTCAGCAGGGGATCCCTCCCACAGGAGACAGTTCTCCATGAACTCCAGTGTGAGTCGTCCCTATGGGCTATGGTTCTTTGTGAACTGCTTTGACATGGGTCACTTTTCCATGGGGTGCAGTCCCTCAGGAACAGGCTGCTCCAGTGTGGGTCCCCCAAGGGGTCACAAATCCTTCCAGTAAACCTGCTCCAGTGTGGGCTCTCTCTTTCCATGGGCCTGCAGGTCCCTGCCAGGAGCCTGTTCCAGAATGGTCTTCCCACAGGGTCACAGCTTTCTTTGGGGATCCACTTGCATGTGGGGCTCCTCCACGGGCTGCAGGTGGGTTTCAGTACTCCTGTGGACCTCCACAGGCTGCAGGGCACAGCCTGCTTCACCATGATCTTTACCACAGGCTGCAGGGGAATCTCAGCTCTGGCTCCTGGAACTCTTGCCTCACCTTGATGTCTGCAGAGCTGTTCCTTTCATATATTCTCACTTCTCTCTTCCCTTGCCACAATTACTTCTGTGCAATAACTTTTTTCCTTCTTAGTATGTTATCACAGAGATGCTGCTACCTTATCTGATTGTGTCAGCCTTGGCCAGTGGCAGGTCCATTTCAGAGCCGGCTGGCATTGGCTCTGAGGGATATGGAGGAAGTTTCTAGCAGCTTCTCACAGAAGGTAGCTTCCCCCACTCCCTACCAAAATCTTGCCATGCAAACCCAATTACAGTATCTATCACCATTTCACTCCCTCTGACTCCACACAGGCTTTTACTTAAGCAGTCAGCCACACGATATCAGTGGTTTCATCTTTCCTTGGACCTCAGTAATTTTGTCCAAGGGATCTGTTCTGTTTTGTGACTGTGCAGCCATAACTTGGGTTAAAATTACTGGATGGTTTTTGAGAAAAAATCTTTATGAAATAGCACATAAATAAGGCCATGCCAGAGCTGACCTGATGGTTTAAGCCCCTCCCTCCTTGCTAATGGGATCAAGCCCGCACCTTACACTGCAAACCTGGGACGGACTCCAGTTCGTGACACCCCAGTGCTATTCCAGACCCTTCATAGACCCTGGATCCCAACCCTTTTTGTTTTCCTTCGTGCAGGATGAAAGCAAGGATTTTGTGTCCAGTTCCAGAAGGAAGCAGTACGGATCTTCTGAGTACCTCTTACAGGCTGACACTTCGGGGAGAAGGATAGCCACCAAGGTAGAGCTGCAGGACCCTGAATCCAACTTCCCTGCACCACCAGGTCTCCAGGGAGAGGAGCAGGTATGTGAGGGAAGGGTGTTACAAGGCAAGAAGCCAATATCTGAACTGACCTCCCAGTAACCTAACTTAGAGAAGTTGTCCAAAAAGTCTCCATTCTTGTAGGAGAAATCAAGTCTGAAGTTAGCACTTCCTAGGGGTGGGGTGGCTGCTGTATTTTCTGTTACAAACTTGTTTGCTTTATGGCTAAGAATATTCTCTGAGAACTAAGAGGCACTGCATCTAGTCATCCTCTGGTACATGAATGAATCAGGGATGGAAAAATAATTTGGAGAGACAAAAGCAGAGTCCCTGCTTCAGCTGGCAGCTGTACTACCAGAGTGTTTCTCTGCTGCTACACCCCTGCTGCTCTGCCCCTAAAACACATCTTTCTGGACACACTAAGGAGTGGAAAATGGCCTACATTATAATCATTATGACTTACTGCTTGAAATATGAAAAAAAATGTGTATTTCAGCCTCTTCACAGGGGGTTTCCTTCTGACGGTATAGGGGTCTAGGCAGACTTCGCAGGTGTACAGTCATGCTTAAGTCTGTACAAAAGACTTTCTTTTTTTCCTGGAATTCTCTCTTGGCCTGTTCAGCTGCCCAAAGCAAAGTGCATCTTTACATTTGTGGATCATCCATAGCAGGAGATATCTAAGACCCCAAACCTGTCACCAGTGTATTTCACTGGACATTGCTGAATCTTGCTATGAGAACAGCAGGACTGCAGGGAGGCAGCTGAGTTGCCCTACAGAGTCATACCTTATGGTGAGTGGTACAAAATTAAGATCCCAGAGGGCCATGGTCCCAGTTGAGCTTTACAGACTGGTGTTTAAGGAAAGGTAGTGTTTGCAGCAGAGAGTAGTGAACTGACACTGTCCTTTTTGGTAGCTGAGGAAAGAGGCAACCCAGCAATACTCTGTGTGGTCATCAAAAGGTATAACCCACAATTACATTCATCTGACCAGGTGCAGACTCCTGTATCTGAGGCTGTGCTGTGCTTCCTTTGCACAGACTGGGTCAACAGCAAATAAAAACTTTGGTAAAGTCATCCCCGTAACATGCAGACCATCATTTGGGTCTTCTGTCTTGCCCAGACCTCCACCGACTGTAGCAGGAGCTTGAATGTGACACAAGGTGTGCTCCAGCTCCTCTGTTGTCAGGTGTTTCTCACTTCCAAGACTCAGATGCTGTGTGTGGAGATGGGTACATTACAACATGAAAAAAGCTTACAGCCTCAGCCTACATGAGGCAGGGGCCAGGTCCCTTTGCTTTGGGCTTACTCCCAGCTGAGAGAGCCTCTGTCTTCCAAACTCATCCTGTCACTGCTCTCCCCCACCCCACCATGGGACTGTAATCCTGGTGGGATTTGGGATGGTTGCCAAGGGCAATTGCATTCCTTGTCTGCAGGGCAGAAATGCTCCAGGGACAGCTGCGGGGCATGGGCAGTCTGTGATCTTGCGGGTTGTCTCTTACAGGGTGCTTCCCGGGCCTGCCGGACATCTCGGAGATGAGCTGCATTCCCTTCTTCTCAGTGAACATGGTGAAGCAAGAGGCAGGATAGTACCAAGCTCACGGGCATCACACCTGTTTGTAACCTCTCCAGAGGCTTCAACTAGCCTGAAACCAGTTTTGTAATGCGATTTGAAAGGTACAGGAGCTTTACCAGTGAATTCTTTTTCATTATTGCTGAAGAGGCAGCTGCAGAGACTTTGCTCAGGGGACTCCCACTTGTCATCTCTGTACCTGCAATCTTAATCTTCCCTGTAGGATGATAGGTCTGTCTCCATATGGAAACTCTGACTACCTAGTCTCTCTGAACAATGGTACTCCTTGGACAAGAGAGAGCTTCTTGTTATTCACTTGCATTCACACAAGATCCCAGCAGTGTCCCTGTGACTACATCCACCAGCCCATGACAGCTGTCCACCACAATTGAAAGCTTTCAATTCATATGGAGAGCTTGCATTCTCCTAATACACCCTTGTTGGCTGGGGTAGTGGTCACCTCAGTACCTGTGTTTCCAGCACCCTTTGTCTCTAGGCAAGCGGAGACTGTTCCCCACTAGTTACTTTACACATTGAGAGGGAAGGAGAGCAGAAAATGTTGTTTAGAAGGAGTTGGTTCCCTATCACTGTCAGTCTCTGCAACAAGCTTTGCATATCTATTCATCACCAGTTGAGATCACCAAGAAGTCATCCACTGAGCCAAACCAACACAGCAGCAACACCTCCTGCTGCCTGGGACCAGGGTGTCATTTACCCAAAGCTTTATGTGTGTCACACTCTGAAGACAACAATTCTGTGGCTTGTGCAAGGCAGTTGAGCCCTAAGAGAAAAAGAAACAAGTGCTTTTCCTCATAGACAAGCAGAATGTCCTTGTTCCTTCCCAAAACAGGGTGGAGACAGATGCACTGGACCCTAAGCTGATCTACAGTAGCCTTGATCTGTGCTTCATCCCCCATCTGCCATGTCTGGAACCCAGGTATGGTCAGAGACTGCTTCAAACACAGAGGTGTTTGTCCCCATCAGTGTTGTCGGGCAGACATGGTCCCCACAGCTCCAGGAGGTGCTCAGGTGCTGGAGCAGCATCTGTCCTGAGCAAGGCGATTGCACAGACAGGACTTGGACAGTCCTTCCTTTCCATCTCATGCCCCAGCTGCTGGGCTGGCCCCTACACAAACACCACTGACTCCCCCCAGTGTTTCCTGCTGCCTGTCCCTCTCTGCAGTGGGACAAAGATAATGCTCTAGACAGAAAAGGTCCCTGATCTGTTTCAGAGGTGCTGTGGGAAGAGCTGCACTCCAATAGCTTTCATGTCTGAGTTGCACCCCACACTTGTTCCCATATCCCACCTCCAGAGGAGCAGCTACCACAGCCATCTGACTGCCTGTACTTCACCTTCCTGTGCCGTAGCTCCTCCCTGGTCTGGGAAATATACCCCTCAATTCTGAGAAGAAAATGAATTTAAAAAAAAATAGAGCTGGTTGCAAAATACCTGTGAAAACATTTATATAAAAGGGATATGTTTCAGTGACATGATTATTTTTTTTATAAAAATTGTTTGGAGGAAGGGAAAAATTATTTTTGAAAAAAAGTGTTTCTTTTTGAAATTTTAAAGATGTTTGCCCAAGTGTATATTTTTAGCCCTTCATTTTATTCTTTGACATGTCATGACATATGTGTCAACTTGCATAACAAGATAAAAAGATAATGCTTTTAAATTAGTACTGAGTGGAAGCTCTAATAATCTTTAAATTATATTAAAATAAATTGTATCAGCTGCTCTCTCTTACCATTGACATAGCAGTGCTAGTAGAATGAGATAATGGGGAAAAAATTTTAAACTCAAACTCCAAATGAAAAATGAAAGAAAGTGAAATTCCAAAGCTAAATTCAGTCTTCTGAACTGCCTCCCCCTGCCCCATGTTTATCAGGAAGGATTGGAAATCCTTGTGGATTGTGCAGTCTGAAACTACAGTGGATGTAACAGTCCTGTGCAATGGCTGTATCCTTCCTGAGCATCGTGCTCTGCTCAGCACTCACTGTATGTCAGGTTCACCGCCACCATGCAAAACCAGATGGATTGCCTGAGCAGCAGCAACGTCCCTTGCCCCCGTGTGCCCTGCTCCCTGCCCACAGCAGATCTGGCCCCATAGCCTTCCCAGCAGTGCCCAGCTCAGCACTGCTCTGTGGGGCTGCTGACCCTGCCCACCACATGGTGCTGCCTCTGCCCCCCTTCTTTTTGTGTGCCCTTCCAAACTTAATCTGCTGCCTCAGATTTAAGGCCCAAATGCCTTACGCAGTACCTGCTTGCTTAACCTGGGAGCAGCTGGGAGGCATCTTGGCATGTACCTGCCTCTTCACATGTCACAGGGATTCCCTGTGCACATTCCCAAACCTGCTGCTAAGCAGCTCTCCAGCTGTATAACCTGTACCAATCGCAGTTGCTGTGGGAGGACCACTGCTGGGCATTGCTGTTCCACCTCCAGAAACCCAGCATGTTGTGGGGCTCCCCCTGCCCTAGGTCACTGCTCCCCAGGACTTGCGGCTTGTACAAACTGCTGGACAGCACATACATACCGAGGAGGACAAGGATCACTTCAGGCACTGACTGAATGTCTTTCCTCACAGTCCCAGCCCCATCCTGCTGCAGGACATGGGCCCACATACCACAGGACGTCCCTACACATCCACCAGCTTTCTCCTTCTCACGTTGTTGGCATGGATGTGGCTTAGCATGGTGCTCCCAAAGAACCTTCTAAGGGAAGTGGTTTCAGTCCTGGCAAGGAAATCTCTGCCATCCTTGTGATTCAACATTTGGGGTGAACGCAGGCTTCCCTGTGCCTACCCACAAAACACTGGCTTACCCCATCAGCTTTTCAATCCCACTGCTCACTCCAAAAACACAGCCTCATGTCTGAAGTGCAAGGGAAGAACCACCAGCAGCAATAGCTGTTGGGTTTTCTCCTTCTGTCAGTCGGGACCAGGATTTGCCTGAGCAACCGGAGGGCTTTACCCTGCTGCTCAGCTGGCTTAGCTCCAGCTATTGCCCCAGCAACACAGCGCTGCTGGCACTGTCTGCTGTCTTCAGGTGCTTCTCACAGATGATGTCTCTCCTTTCTCCAGCTGCCTCAGTTATTTGTTCAATATTTTACAGTAGAACTCCTGCTCTAGACTCAGTTTCACTGCTTGTAAATACTGGACACAGATGTCACTTGGTAACTGCACACTGGTTGTTTTTACTGTAGCTGAGACTAAATCTGAGAAAGAAAACCTTACCTAGATGGAAAGGGGCCATGCCCTCTAGTCAATGAGTGCAATAGGAGCTGATTGTATTATTAACCTTATAGCAATGACTTCAGGAAACACAATGTGTTTACTCAAATTGCACAATTTTTGGAACAGCTGTAAAATAGAGTATATGTGTAAATATTGCCATCACTGAAGAAGTATTTGTAATTTTAGCATATAAATATAACAGGCTTCTCAGTAGGCTTGATGATGCATAAGGCCATGCATCGAGCCCTTGGGTAATTCCAAAGTTGTAAATGTATTTGCTGTACAGAGGAAGTGTGTCAGTGTATGCTGGTCCCAAGGAACCCCAGCTGCTGGTCCCTTTTGGAGAGCCAGTGCTTTCCCCAGATGGGCTGGCTCCAGTCTGAGGGGCCAGCAGCTCGCTGCTTCATGGAATGGCTTCCTTCATGTCTGGAAACACTTCTGCAGCCTGCAGAGCTGCCTCTCCAGCTCCTTGGGAGGTGTGAGGGTAACAGCTTGGGCACGCGCCCAGTGGTGCTCTGCAGTGTAGCCCCGTGGCCCTCCTGCGGACAGGACCTCCAGCAAGGGAAAAGGGCAGGAAGCACAGGGCAGAGCAATGTGCCTTGGTGCTTCAAGAGACACTTGACACAAGCAATTTCCTAGCTACAGATGGAAGCAATAGTCACATTGGTGTCATCTCTAACATAGTAGACCTCATCTTTGCCACCCTTGCACACTGTTGAAGCAATCAGGCGCTGCTCTAGGCCAGCCTCCTGCAGGCTGTGCTGCGTGCAACAGAACATGAAGCCATTGTTCGCAGATGCCTCCAGTGATCAGAACCCAAGGCCCAAAGGATCATCCTCCTGGGCTGCCCTACATGCAGTGCTGGCTCCTGCTTTGGGGAAGCAGCATTCCAGGCTGCATGGAATGTATTTTTAAGAGAATAAATCTATTTTTTTGTATTTGTGAACATATATTTGGGTGGGGCAGCTTAGTTAGAAGACAAATAATGCAAGAAATCTTTTCATAATCACAGGTTCATCCAAGTTAAGCAGATTTTCCAGGGTTGCAGTATTGCCTTTTTCCCTAAAATAAACTTTGTGTCCAATAGAGCTATCAGCAGTATTCCACCCTCTTAAAACTTGCCCTGTCTCAGCATGCTGAGTAGAGGAAAGCCAGCGCTTTCCTTCCGAGGCTGCCCATGCAGTGGATACAGATGGTGCTCACCTCTTTCCAGTGACACAGTGCTCTTAGTCTGCATGCCAAATGTAAACACACACTTACCTGCATGTCTCTCCTGACTCAAACATTGTCAGTGCTACACTATATAACCAATAAACACTTTTTTTACATGGGTGTGATGTGGTGTTTACAGCTGAGCCCTGTTTACAGCAGCGCCCAATTGCTTGGGAGTGCTGCTGCCCCTGGGAGAGGCACGGAGGCAGCAGTGTGTGTGTGTGTGTGTGTGTGTGTGTGTGTGTGTGTGTGTGTGTTTGCATGTGCGTGTGCCTGCACGCTGCAGGATGGATTCAGTGCTGGAGCTGAGCACCTTGCACTTTGTTGAGTTCTGCCTTTGTTGAGACAGATCTCACACACCCATTCCAGGCTGCTTTTTAGGCAGGGATTGTGCATACACAGCACATCAAGTTGTACACAGCCACTCTCCACTGAGGCTAGCTGAGCTGGACATGGCATTGCTGAGAATGGGGGGAGGAAGGGCATTACTACAGAGTGAAACAAGTCACCACTTGGTTAGAGTTCTTTCACTCTGCAGTATTTATGTAATGGAACCAGGATACATTGGTCACCTCCCGGACAATGCTGGAGGATACAGAGGCAGTAAAAGTGACAAAGTCTCCTTCATGGTTTCCAGCTGTTTGCAATATGCAGGTAGTTAACACAGATAAAATTAGCAGCTGTCACATACAGGATGAGCCTCTGTGACTATAATTTGAAATACATTGATTTTCAAGGGGTGCACCACATTTTATAGAAAAAATTCTTTGCCTTGTATCTGGTTTATTCTGGTTGCAAAACTGGACATGTTTTCAGAAGCTTTATAAAATGCATTATTATTATGGATGGACAGTTTAGGAGTCATCTGTAGCTGTCACTTGAGCTGCTGCTCCCTGGGTAGAGCTCATTAATGCAAGGTGAAGTCCTACAGAGACACCATCTGTTAAATATTTGTCTAAGAAAATTAAATTTGGCTTAGCTGAGCCCTTTCTGTCCCAGCTCACACAGGCAGCTACTGAACATCATTAAAGAGGTAGTTGTTTACCTGTAGCTATAACACTGCTGTGGCTGGCCTGCTAAGAGCAGCGGAGATCTGTAAATGTGTCAGTGGTGTTATTCTCCAAAGCTGCCACATCTGCTTTAAGTCTATTCCATGCAAACAGCTCTAGCCCATACCAGAGGGTTTCTTTGCATTGTGATTCAAGACCAGGCTCACCACTGCTACATGGGGACAATGTAGGATGTGTATTGGACCAGTGGTCACCCACCATGGCATTGCTGCTTAATAGCCAGAAAACCTCACTTTTTCCAAAACCTTTTTTTTTACTCTGATCTTTTTGATCAGTCACATATGCTTGCTTCAGTGGGTTTAGGTAGTCCTCCTGTTGCCTACAGATATACCCCCACTACTCCAGCTGCAAACCTCTTTGCTTCAGTCGCACCTGTGAGAAGGCTGCTGCTGTAAATCATCTTTATTGATGAGATGTTGAGCCAGACCTTGTGTGTTGCCCATGCCCAGCTCGTCAGTGCCTCCTGCCCTGGGTTCCTGATTAGCTGCTCACAGAAGGTCAAGCAGTGTTGCACATTTACCTCCAGAATCACATGCAGAGCTGCAGAGGCAGCTGGCAGCTCCCATTCACTCTGATTCCTGACCTTGTAAACAGCTGCTCAACACCATTACCACCACCCCAATCTGAACATGCCTAATCTTCAGAGCCCTGTAGAGAGGCAGGGAATGCCCAGCAGCTCTGGAGCCAGTCCCACTGACCTCTGGATGCTTTTAGTGTGCAGCATTGCTTCTCACTGGCACAGGGCAGACTGCCTGCCTGTATCCAGTCCCTCGTGTTCCCAGCAGCCTTCCTTGTGTCAGCTTCCTGGTGTTCTTATCATTGTTATCATCAGTAACATGCTTTTCAATCCAAGGGTCTGAAACCCAGACTCACTTCCCTTGCTTTCAGCAGTCGCATAGATGAACATACACAATTGTTTTCAAGTTCTTGTAGCAGAGGCTTACAAAATTGCGACAAATAATAAATCCAAATTATTCCCAGTCCAAATATTGATTCCAACCACCATCCTATGTGTTCTGAAGCTTCCTGCCACCTCCTCTGCTGGTTTCTTGGAATGCATTCCCACCACTTGTGGGACATGGACCCTTTCTCAAAGACGGGCCATAGAGAGGGCAAAGACAAATTACAGGCTAATCCCAAAACAGGTGGATATAATCGAGAATACAGGTGTCTGTCAGGGCAGGCCTATGCTATGTGAAGGGTTCTAGGAGCAGTGGATGTTTGCCATGAGCATGGACAAAGAGTCACCAGTTCTGGTGCAGGTTAAGGTAGAAGGTCACAGCCAGACAGCATTACCGCACCAGGAGCCAGCTCTGTGCTGATTTTCTTTCCGGGCAGAAAGATACAACCATAACAAAGGCATTTTACTTATGTTGCTACATCTGATGGCAGGTCTAAAGCAGGGATTTCCAGGCTGGGCATGTCCTATCATTCCTCTCATCCCAGCTAGCATTGTGGGTTCTCCTGGCCCCTGTTAAGTTTTAAGGACAAGCATTGGCATTCCAGTTACATGTCCTGGGATGATTGTTTCCGTCTCCTTTGGGGTGTTTAACACACCACGAGGCATTCAGTGGTTTCATGTACTGCAACAAGTGGTCAGCAGTATACCACCAGGCACTACACACAGAGTTCACCTCAGGATACTGGAACACGGTTCAGTACCTTCCAACTTGAGCCCATCTCTGTCAGCAGATAGAAATAGCATCCTGTATCCCACACTGAGCTGCTGTTTACCACACCTGGTGACCAGCTACAGCTAATATGGGCATAGTCCTTCCCCAGCTCCTTCAACTGCCCAACTAAGCTGTTATATTGTTTCTAAGTTCAAGAGCTAATAACACATTAACATCTTGTACAAAAATAAGTGAGAGGTCCTCTGCTGATTTAGGGGTAGGTGAACCCCTTCTTTTAGGGTAAGGTTAAATTCATTTGGGCAAATCATTTGGGCTACTATTCTCTTTGCTACCACATTGTCATTAGGTCCTGGCTGTTGATGGCAGCCAGTACTGTCACCAGCAAGAGCATTAGGGCAACCCACAGCTCCCTGTCCTGTAAGAAAACAAAACCAGGCCTCAAACCTTCGAAACTGGGTTCAGAGTTAATCCATCGGGCATTAATGGGGTGGCTCTTCCCACTACCCTCTAGGGCTTGCCAGGACTCAAAAGCCTCTGGGGTTTGCAGGATCACAGACACAAAGACAGTAGACGGTGGTTTCAACAGGATGGGTTGTCCCACGTGTGTTACCAATGGGAATTGACCCCTTTGATTATCAGGTATGGAGGTGTCACCTGTCAGCAGCCCAGTAGGACAAAACTCTGCTGGGGAAATTATGAGAACCCAAAGATTTCAGTTATTGGCAATGATGTCTGGATGTCAGAAATACAAATCCCAACTGTGACACAGGACATCAGCATGACCTTTGACTAGGCCATTGTCTCACTCTGCTGTACTGCTGCTTGCCTGCTAGCCTGTCAAATTCTAGTAAACTCCCCGTATGAGAGCTCTGTGCCACCTTCACAACCATGAGTCTCTTTTCCCCAGGCAGCCAGAGCTGAGTTCAGGTGAACAGACATTTTTTGGCTACACCCATTATCTCCACTATATTTAAAGCTTTTCTTTGACAGTGTAATTCCTAATTCTCCACCTGCTTTTTATTTGGGCCCCTGTATCAATTCGAAATTCTAAGCATATTCACAGGGATGCTTGTGACATTCCTTATCAGCAGACTATTGGCAAAAATTCACAAAATAGATCAGGCAGCCTGAACCTCAGACTTCAGCTTCCCTTTCTTTTAACTCCTTCAGGTCCTGTCACAAAGATGCAAAAGGGTTAACGGCACATGGCTGGAGGAAGTGTCAACCCTGTCCTTCTGGCCCCTCATTGTTCCTTCTAACAGCTCTGCCCCTTGCCTGTAGGGCGTGTAAATTCAGTCAGGTGCTCCCAGTGCTTGGGCCTTTCCTGAGGGAGGGATCGTTCCTCCCCTGGGTGGGCTTCATCAGCTCTGACTCATCGAGGTGAGGCTGTTAGGAGCTGGGGACTTGCCCAGGGAGAGGTTTCCCACTGGCCTGTTGGGACCTCCTATTCTGCCAGCCCCACTGCCCATACCAGCCCTCTGACCTGTGGGTAACTGGGCTGTGCATCATCTGCCCAAGTCAGGGAAAGTGTGGGTGGAGGCCAAGTGGTTTGCTGATCATACTGTATGGCCTTGAATCCTTTCCCATGTCCAGCAGCCCTCTAACAAGAGATTTAAGGTGGTTGGGGTCCACTGGTATGGCTGTGGCACTCTTTTGTCCCCCTGCTGCCAGCTCCAGTACAGCTCTCACTTTAACAGTAACAGGCTCTCCTCTTTCCTTGCAGTCCTCATCCCCAGCCCAGTATGTTACTCAAGACATTATTCACTGGTCACTCTCTGGTCTGTCACTCAAAAACATTTCTGGACATTTCTGCAAAATCCACTCACTTCATCACTTAACATCTGATCTTACCCCCAGCAGCCTCCAAACTCTCCGAAGAAACATTCCATTTGTTTCCCCATGTCTGTGTGGGCATTTAGCCCACTGCTGACCAAATCCTGGTCCCACCCCTGGGGCTGCACAGATGGATGGGTGCCATAGGGATCCATGGACCATCCCATCTTAAGGGGTTGCACATCCCTTTCCTCCAGTTTAATCTCCTTCCAAACTATTTTTCAGGATCTGCCCAGGTGTTCCCATTCCACTCCTTGGGCTCTGCACCTGTGATTAATTTCATGATTTGGACAAAGCTGTGTTTTGTTGCTGGTGCCAGCACAATTTCCATCTTTTGTTCTAACAGATGTCTGCTCTCTTTCTCTTTTCAGTTCTCATTTAACACCTCTATCTCCAGCTGCTTCTTCAAGCCCCCCTGTGCCTGCATGATGCATGCCCGGGGATGCACATACAGCTCCTCTGCTTCTCCTATCTCCTTTGTTTCTTTGACATTATCTATTCTATATGATGCTGTGGGGGTCAAAACCCTTCTCCTTCAGCCTTTCCATTTCCAGAAGAGAGGCCCAGCACTGCCTCTATAAGAATTTGCAGCTGGCAAATTGGCAGGACATCAATAAAGATTTGTACAGGCTTACAAAATTGAGACAAATGATATAGTCAAACAAGACTTACTTTATAAACCAGTTAAACTAAATAAACCAATTAAAGCTCTGCCAACATTTGAATACAGATTCATTATGTCCAGTGGAATTCATATGATCTAAGAATGCTGAAGATATTACAAGGGTAACCCAGAACATGCTTTCACTCTCCCAAGCAGGCTACTGTCCTCGAGGGGCTCCTCTGGGCTGCATCCCAACCCCTGCGAAGTCCCCCGGCTGCTTTGCTATTGCTCTGAGAGCTGACTCAACTGGCAGGGCTTCACCTATAGCCCAGTCTGATCTGTGGTCAGATCTGATCATCTTAACCCTCCCAGACCGGGGTCAGACTTTCTGCCCCACACCACAACTGCCACACATGTGATAGGAGTCAGCTGGCACAGGGACTGTAAGCACCACACACCTGAAGCCAGCCACAACACAGCTGGTCAGTGGCAGGCATTGCTGAGAGAACTCAGTTCCTGCCGGACCAGCTGCACACTGCGCTCAACTTGAACCGGAATTCTGTGTAGTGTCATCAGGTTATGAAAACAAGGCTTAAGGATATGCAAACTCTTCAGTCCCCAAAGACTGTTCCACACTGTGCAAAGCTCACAGATGGCACCAAGTCAGGCACAGCAGCCACAGTTATTTCCCCTCCAAAACACCAAATAAAGCAGTTGTGTTCTTATCAGGTGGTAGCCTTGACTCCACAGGGAAGGGAAGGCCTGTTCCTTCTCAGCCCGCTACAGATTCAATCCAGCATCTGACAGGCCTCAGAAGCCTGGGTGAAGTGAGGGGGAAGGGTGGAGGACACTGACCTGCTGAAACAGTCAAGGCACAAGCAGGAACACAGCCTGGGCAGGAGGAAACAAATGAAAATATCAGAGGCTGAGGCTTTGCCATTACAGAGCTCAGCTGGGAGAATCACCTAACCTGGTCCAAGGCCTCTCTCGACTCACCTGCATGACCTCAGTTCCCAGCCACTCTTACGCCAAGAAGCATCAGGTAGATCTTGCTGACAGACCATGGCCTCCCTATAACATGGAAACAAAGGCAAACACATCCCTCCAGCCCAAGGACCTCCCAATGGGCCAGACAAATACCTTCCATTGTCCTTAGCAATGCTTGTGTACTCAGGCACATGGGACTACCCTTCCCTTCTTTAAAAGCCCACCCCGGCAGCATGAGCCCTTTACTTCGGCAGCTGCTGTCAGAGAACATGCCCAACACGAACCCTTACTGATCCTGACTGGGGCCCAGCACTTCTCTCACCTTGGGCAATGCCTCTGCATACCTGGGGCTAATCACCGCCATCATGGTGCTGGGGAGAATAAACCAATATCCCTCTGACAAGGACAGACACAGGGTAAATCTTGGCATGTTGGCCTGTATCAAGAACAGTGTACCCAGCAGGGCCAGGGAAGGGACTCTGCCCCTGCACTCGGCCTTGGTGAGGCCACACCATGAGTACTGTGATCAGTTCTGGGCCCCTCACTTCCAAAAGGACATTTAGGTGCTGGAGCGTGAGCAGAGAAGGACAACAAGGCTTGTGAAGGCTCTAGAAAAACATGTCTTATGAAGAACTGGATTTGTTTAGCCTAGAGGAGGCTCAGGGGGATGACATCGCTCTCTACAACTCCCCAAGAGGTTGTAGTGAGGTGGGTGCTGGTCTCATCTGCTGTGCCTGCAGTGAGAGGACAGGAGGAAATGGCCTTAAGCTGAGACAGTGGAGATTCAGATGAAGTATTAGAAAAAATGTTCTCACTGTCAGGCACTGGAAAGAACTGCCCAAGGAGGTGGTGGAAGCACCACCCCTGGAGGTGTTCAAGAGGCATTGGGATCTGGCGCTGGGTGATGTTTTAGTGACTATGGGGTTACAGTGGCAGTGCTGGGTGGACAGTAGGGCTGGATGATGTTCCAGGTCTCTTCCAACTTTAATGTTTCTATGAGTCTAAGCAATGAGATAAAACAAGGTAAGCTGAACATGACTCCTGGAAGGAGGTGAGGCTCAGACAAGACCACCCCTTACTGTTTCCTTCATGACATCTGCACTAGCTCCATGTTCTCAGGAGTTTTTCCAAGTGCTATCAGGCCTACCAAGACCTTACCAACTGCAGCCATTCCCATCCCAGACCAGATTCCAGGACGTCCTTTCAGGAGCAGCCTGGCTATCCTGCCTCTTCAAATGGTCTGGCTACCTCCGTAACTGGTGAGCTGCCAATAAATGGAGTTTCGTTTTCCTCAAAAGCTGCAGCATCTCAGCTGCTTCCAACAACAGGTAGTCTGCACACTTCAGCCATGAGGACCTGCAGGTCACACCCACCTGAATACCCTGAAACCCAAGTAAGCGATGTTCTAAATCCTTACCACCTCAACAGCCATGTTCCTTCCTGTGCTGACCCAAAACAAGCACAGGGTACTGCAGAGATAGGGAGATTGCGGCCCCTCTGGGCAGAGGGGCACACAGGAAACATCAGAGGGGGTGTGCAGTGCAAGGCTTAATGAAGGCAAATGGAGCACATGGAGTACTGCATCCATACTCAACTGCATCCTGCACCACTGACAGCTATAGAAAATGCTGGCTTCTGTTGTTGAGCACAGATTCAGGAGTTAGATACAGCCAGTGTAGCTGCAGTGATACCTGCTCAAACTTACCTCAGACCATGCAGAAGTGGCCTGACACTTGTCTGGAAAAGATGACTTTGGCTACATTAAAGTGAGGACTGTTTTATTTTCCAGTGGGACTGAAGTGCTTTTAAGAGTTTGACACTTTGCTAGAGCACACAGGATTTCATGACAGAGACAGCACCATCAGGAATTCTGCTAACCACTCCACAGATATGGAGACTCACATTGCACAGCACCCCACTTCTCAGATCCTCTTCTCATCTTAGTCAGAGAAGCCAAGAGCAGCTCAGTTGTTGCTGGATTTTAAAGGTCTGACGCATCTCTCATCCTGGAACAGGATTTCTCTGGAGAGCTGTGCTGATGGGCTTTTACGCGAACATAAGGCAGGGACTCTTGACTTTCAAATTACTCTCTATCTACTCTGTCACCCCCAGACACTCCTCCTCCATGCCCTACTGGACTTTCAAGTCCTGCCCCCCTTCAGTGGCATTTCTCTGACCAACCATCACAAAACTTTCTTGTCCCTGGAAGGCACAAAGATGAGTGGAGTTCTCATCAAGGACTCAAGTAGCAACATTTGCAAAGTTAAGAGACCTGGGGAACATAACACTGATTCAAATGGATTTGGGATAAAGGCTCTCCCCATGGCACCAAATCCAACTACTTCCAATGGGTTTAGTCCTTGACACCTCCAATCTGTCTCATTCCCAGCCCAATATCCCTGCCACATCAGAACCTCCCCTTTCTCATAGCTTGTTAAAAGGACTGGCTATCGAAATACCCCCTCACAGACCTCAACATCTAAGGAGAAAACAACCAGAAGACAACAGACATGGTCAGGAGGATGAATGGTCTCCAGCTGCGAAGAAGGATACACAAGAAAACAGTAGAAGGAACAATGACAGAGGATGGAGAGTCTGGCCAAAGGCAACAAAGCCAGAAACAAGCCAGGTCTGCAGTCGTGCTCGAGTGTGTGTATTTTCTTCAGGAAGAAGCAAGGGCAATGTAATTGGAGAGGGACAGGCATGGAACAAGAGGAGGCACCAGTCCTCTGGTGAAGGTGCAAAGAACAGAAGGTGCAAAGACAGAAGGAAGTTGGGACAGACTGCACATATGAAGACATGGGGTCAGAGAGTGAGAACAGAAGCAGCGAAAAGCAATAAAGTCCGTGTGAACAGAGACCATGGATAGGTGAGACAGACATAAACTGCAGAAACAGGATGAGAAAAGTTCAAAGAAATAAGTCTAATGCTAATAGGGAAAGGAAGAGAGGGAGAAAATAACTAAATGCTTACATAAAACTGCTCTGTGCAATGAAAGGCAGGCTCTATGTGCTGAATTATAAGGTGACTAGGTGGAAAAGCAGCCAAACCAAAGTTATTTTCAGAAGCATAATGGCAGCTGCAACATCATTCCATCAGCCTGGCAGAAACAAAGCCAAGAGGTAAAGAGTACACTCCTACACTGAGCAAAGAAATAGGTCCTTCAGCTAACTTACTGTCTAGGCAACTCTGTTTCTATATAAACAAGTACTAATATTTTTTCTTTTGTTGAAAGTATTTAATAAAACAGTATGCTTAGCATACTCAGTAATACCAGGTTACTCTCTACAGCAGGATGCAGATGATGTAGCAGCCAATGGACCATTTGGGAGAGGTGTGATTTGCTGTTACTGGTAGGCAAACAGTTGCCCCAAATTCTTGAATGCCAGACAGGACTAGAATTGATCAAAAATATTACTCTTCAAAACAAAACCATAAAAAAACCCCCACAAAGTTTACATACATTCTACACTAAGCTACTATTCGTAGCAACCAACTTCTAGAGGTCCTTGTGCAATTACCAAATTGTAAATATGCACATAGGTAGAAAACCCCCCCAAACCCCCTAAAAAACCCTCCAGCTATTTTGACTTTCAAGAAGTATCTGCAGAGTCAAAGTCCCTGACCAGCTTTGCAGTAAAGGATTCTGTTTACACTGTCCCTTCAAATAGCTCTAAGGTTTTGTAAAAGGCTGCCAAGCCAAAGGTTTGGCAAGCTTCTGTAAGGCCATTCTCAGACAAGCATTGTACAGTAACTCAGGGCCCTCTCAGCAGACACTGCTACAAACTACTTGAGTATCTCCATCCCAGGGTCCACAACAGCAGCACTGTGGGCTTCACACTCCTCTTCTGATGCCTCCTGCTTCCCTCACATGCTGGCAGCCTGCTGGGGGGGCACGCCTGGCGTGGGCTGCCGTGGCAGTGTGTACATGGCCCCCAGGAACTGGTCTGCGATGCGGCCGGCTTCCCTCAGGCCGCTCAGCAATGCGCCGTGGACAGTCGCAGGGTAGTTGCGAATGGTGTGTTCACCCGCAAAGAACAGGCGAGGAATGGGCTGGGGAGCAAAGAACACTGTCAGGGTTTGCTCATGTTTTTTCAGATTCTGCAGCAAATGATACTTTAAGAATATTAAAAGTCCTCTAAGCACACCACAATCTCCATCATCATAAAGGTGGTGCACATTAAGAAAGTCCATATTGAACTTATTTTAACCTGTGTACAAATTACCAATAAAATAAAGCTCTATTCAATAAGCAATGTTTGCAGAGCCAGAGAAGCAGAAGAGGGTTATGTCCCAGCTGTATCGAAACAGCATTTATAAGCTGTAACCGTAACTCTACAGACAAACTGTCAAACGTGTCAAACACTGTCAACGTGTTTAGGAAGAATAATTTCTGATCCTGGAACATGAACTCTAGCATAGTAAACAAACAGAAAGTTCAATAATTCACTTAAATCAGCAGACTCTCTTTAAACTGAGACCTAAAACAACTACCCACACAATCATAAAAAGTGGGAGAAAAACAAATGTTCATGTATTACATTCTGCAGGGAATAATTTTATTCATAGCTGTGTGTACTAATGACTTGTATCATTAGAACAAGAACTCAAATAAAGCCAAAGCCACACAGCCTTTACTGGCAGTGCTTTCAAGAGTGGCTGCTGCTCTCAAACTTAATTCCCTCACCATGATCTGGAGATGACTCTTACCTTCATTGTGTTGGCCCCCCATTTGGGAAGAGACCTTTTGAGTCCTGTTCTTCTCATTCTGGCCTTTACCCTCTTTCAAATCACTACAACTCACTTACATATGGCAATGGACAACAAAAACATGGAGTATGAAACACAGGTATAACATTAAATACTCTGTTCAGACATAACCAAACTGGCTTTCTGAATAAAAACGCTCTTATTTTAGCAAACAAATGACACCAAACCTCTGATGACAGAACTCATGGATGAAAAAATAATTCTTTTACAGGTTTTAATCATTCATCATAAGATGCCAGTGTCTAAACTTCTGTTTAGATATGTATGGAAATTACTCAGAAAAATCATTCTGTTTTGAGGTTTTTCTAAAAATAACTGGGGCGTTTCTCACCTGCGGAGCACCTGGAATGGCTGGCCCTGGAGTAATCGGCTGAGCCATCAAATCATAGTCATTTCCAGAGGATCCAGCTGCTACATAGGAGTACGATCCCCGGGCCCACGGGTCAGCACGCCAGCGGGACACCACAGTCTCTTTAGGCTGAGACAAGACAGGAGCTTCAGTTGTTGAGACAGTGCAAATTCTACAGTTTATGACAAATACAAACAATGCAAATAGCAACGATATAAGGAAGAAGTGTTAATGATGGAACTCCACATTCATATTCTATGATAACACATACTAAGGTAAATCTTTGATGGCAATTCCTTAAGTCTTTCCAATATATTACTAGACCGTCCTGCATGTAGATCCTCAACTGGAACTCAGACTTTGTATAGCTGCATACGCCCGCTGTGTGTGTACTGTTTCCTCTGTTTCTTCTCCCATTATCAACATGACGACAACGCACTCTTCCTACTCCTTCAGCCCGAGCTGCTGCCTGTACTGACCTGGGGCACAGCGCTGCTGCCAAATATGCCTTTGAGAATGGCAAGGCACCGACCAACAATGACATCATCACTGATATTCTCCATGATCCCTGCTGCTTCTCCTGCTACCAAGGCCAACAAAATTGGTGCTGTGGGGGGGGGCGGGTAGGAGAGAGAAAAAACAATTGAATTATTGAAATTGAACATTTTGATAACACAAGTTGGACTTGGATAGACACGGCTGTGCAGTTAAGCCATGAGGTTAGATACTACACAAATCCAACAAAAGTAGTCCTAAATTTTCCACCATCATGTCCATATAACAAAAAGAAAATGAATTTATATATGCCATGGTACTATTAAGAATTATAAAGAGAACTGATGTATTAAAAAGTAAATAAAAACATCAGGAAGTACAGCATGCAGAAGAGACAGAAGATTTTTTCAGCGAAGACATTGCTTATTTGACATAGGAGCATCCACCGGGATTTAAGAGCCAACCATGCTACATTTCAGGGAATTCAGTACCTTCCAAACCATCTAATTTAGGTATGATTAACATTAGCAGAGCAGTTAAGTTACCAGTATAAGTACTTCCTTCATGCAAATATCTAGACTTCTCCATTGCCAATGCACATTCACATTAAATAACCTCAATGGAGTGAAAACGATGAACAGTAGAACAATTTCCAGAAAAACAGCAATTCTGAGAAGAATTCAGAAGTAAAATGGACAGATATCAAGTAACTCAGCTGTCATGAGACAGCCATTTCTAAGAGCATTAATATAATTTACCATACACACAAAATAGATGTTGTTTTCCCTCTAGCCAGCTGTGGTAAGAGTAAGCTCTCATTTCTGGCAGTCACAAAGACAAGGAAAATTTAGGTAAGTATTGCAGAACTACCAAAATAACCCAAGGGCAAGAAACAGGCAAGTGACTCAGACCTCAGCACAGTTAATGAAAACTCTTACAGTTGATCTTTCTCCTGCTGGAGATATTTAAGAACTCTTAAATTTATCAAAGAAAATACTACAGCTACAAATCAATGTCAAGCATGTTGAAATAGAAAATAAAAGTCCCTGCTAAAAATCTGGCTTAAACTTTTGTACAAATTTCCAAAGTGATTAGTGAATTTGTTCTATCCTGGTATGCATGGAAATCATGTGTACATGGATGGTGTACATTCCTATAAAGTCCTTAAAGACAATGGGGTGAAGTTCAGCTTCAAATATTCAGGCTGGAAGACCCAATAAAATAGTCTGGTTAAAAACAACAGCCTTTAAAATTCTGAAGAAGCTAGATTAGTAAGAGTTGTTACTACACACATAATTACACTACTCAAGACACAATTAAGACACAAATATGCAGAATTAAAGGCATTTTATTAGAGAAAAAGATACAGGATGGCTCCTGTAGTTTAACTCCATTTTCTAAAAGATTAAGGCCAGTCTTTCAAACAATTGAAGGAACAAACAAAAAACTGATTTCCTATCATCCATAGACATTGGGAAATTCTTTTGTCATTTCAGCATCAATTTTTTCCTCATTTGCTATCCTTGATACAATAAGATCCCTGAACTTCCCAGCAACTGTTCAGTAAATGTATTTTTTCTTGATGGAACAACTGCACAATCAAAATGCAGCTTCCAGTGAATTTCTTAGTGAAAACATGTATTCAGACAACCCCAAAAATATTTTTATGGAAATCCAGCCTTTTTTGTTAGCATTTATCTAGATCTGAAAATGTTATCGAGTCACCTGGATTAGTTCATGATGGTAACAAAAAGGCAGGAGCCTGGAGCAGAAAAGTGACTATTTTGCTACGCAAATACCCAAGTGCTGCTGAGAAAAGCTTCTTGTACAATAAGCATGTGCCACTGCTCCCCAAAAAATTCTCTCCTTGAGGCAGTGATGTTTACTAAGCCTTGATACCAAACAGCAAGCAGAGAACATGGTTTAGCCGGAGATCAGTAACCACAGAGATATGACGAAAATGAGGTCCTTTCTCTATCTCATCTCTAGGAAAAACAGAGTAGTCAGGCAAGAAAACAGACTGAAATGACACTGAACTTCCAGAAAACACTGAGCATTTCTGCCAGGCATTCCTCCACCCTGAGGACAGAGTTTCTCCACCTTCATGGGTACGACAACAATCCAACAGTGTGGTGGAGCAAGAGGCACCAGCAGCACTGGGGCAGCTGCTCCAGTCCAGGCTCAGTGTTCCTGAGCCAACAGGTCTTAACAGCAATCATTACCCTTGGGCTAGACTGAAACCATTGAGAGGACTCCTGTCTGAGCTATAACAGGTCATCCAGTATGGACACATGCAGTCTCTTCACCTGATCCATTCCTCCCCATATCTTTAAACACTTCTCAGAGGTCAACTGGTCTCTGCCAGCCCAAGAACTTTTACAGAACTCCCATAGAGTTCACGCAGACATACCTCTGGTTCTTTTGTTTCTGTATTAATAACTTCTTCAACCTATTCAGTTTACAAAGTCTCTCCCAAAATACTATGGCTACAGAAATAGACTATGACAGCAATAAACAGCAGCTACACAAGTTCAGTCAGGTCTACACCCAACTATCCATGAGAAATGGTAATTGTTGTTCTCGATTTCAGCCATCTGACTTGTGCTTCAACATAAGGTTTTACTGCATTTCTGCTTCATTTCTACCTGCTCTGCCTCTTTTCATGACAAGGAAGGCTTAGAATTTAGCATGTGAAGCTGATTTGTACATGACATGATCTTTCCATCTAAACCAAAACCACGACACTACTTGTTAACTATATAATAGAGCCATCATAAAGCCACAAAAGCCACATGAACAGCCTTGCTATCCAAGGCTCATTACTTGTATTTCTCCAGTAAAATCTTACCAAACATTTTAATAATTCAATAGCCTAGAAAGGCACTTCCCTTGGACAGCAATTTTTTCCATTTAACAGAGAAACCTGGCCTGCTTATGACAGAATGGAAGAAAGCCCACTGGTCATCTGCAAAACAAGTAACTTATTTAATAATGCTCCTTATATATACACTTTTTCGTCTGGTAAATGGCAGTAACAAAACCAGTATACTTACTGCAGAGATCTCCTGACAATCTATTGTGGCAGCACCAGCTACAGATAAACCAAAACTCCTAATGGCAAAGTCCTGCTGTAGAAACATGCAGTGCAGTACCTTTTGGCTACTTAAGCGTTTTCCGAAAAGGAGTTCTATAATTGCCTGTCAGTCTGAGACCCAGTCTACAGTCACAGCCACTTTACTGCTTAAAACAAGAACCAAGGCCATTCATTCAATGAACTGGAAACCCCACAACTTGCTTTTCCTCTAGGGCACAATGCAGCTTACATGTGGATGGGCCTACAGCTCATCAAGCTGGAACAGCACTGCTCAGCAAGAGGAACAAAGGAATCACAAAGCCTCCTGTCTGCTCCACTGAAACCCTGGTGTTGAATACTCTAAAGGCTGCACTGTACTCCCCAAGAAATCACAGACTATGTCAAGTTGGAAGGGAGTCCCAAGGATCATCGAGTCCAACTCCTGGCCCTGCACAGGACCATCCCCAAGAGTCACACCACATGGCTGAGAGCATTATCCCAATTCTTCTTGAACTATGTCAGGCTTAGTGCTGTAACCACTGCCCTTGGGAGCACGTTCCAGTGCCCAACCACCCTCTGGGGGAAAACCTTTTTCTATTATCTAATCTAAACCTCCCCTGATACAACTTCATTCCCTTAGGTCCTGTCACTGGTCACCACAGAGGAGAGATCAGTGTGCCCCTCCTCTTCCTCTCTCAAGGAAGTTGTAACTGCAAGAAGTCTTCCCCTTACTCTCCTCTTCTCCAGGCTGAACAGACCACGTGGCCTCAGCTGCTCCTCATACAGCTTCCCCTCAAGGCCTGTTGCCATCTTTGTTGCCTTCCTTTGGACACTCTCTGGTAGTTTAATGTCTTTCTTATATGGTGACAACCAAAACTGCCAATACTTTTCAAGCTGAGGCCACAGTGCAGAGCAGAGCAGGACAATCCCCTTCCTGGCCCTGCAACAATGCTGTGCCTAATGGCCCTCAGGTCGCTTTCTGTGGCACTGCTTTGCAGCATCTCATTCCCCACTCTGTCCGTACACCCAGGGTTGAGCCATCCCAGGTGCAGAATTGGGCACCTTCCCTTGTTCTGCACTCAGCCGCTTAAGAAAATACACAAGTGAATAGCACCTCTTACATCTGAAAAAATTACATTTCACACTTTGGTGTGAAATCCAGGGTAGCAAAGTCACAAGAAAGGAGTTGAGGTCACAGATGAAAGGAGCTCATCTACGAGTTACCAAATCATCCCAGACTAGACAGACAGCCCCAAGAGGTCTGGCTTCAAACTGTCGGTTCATCTCGGAAAACAACCAGGAAGCTGAGGTTTTGAAAACTAAGACTAAATTGGGTGCCAGACCCATTGGCACAAGAGCTTAGTGAGAGCAGAAGAGCTCAAACAATGTTCCAAGTGGCCAGAGAGAAACTCAATTTCACATACACTTATGAACTAAGAAATGGCTTTCAGTTCAGAAATGCTGCAAAGACAAATCTCCCTTTTCTTGGAGAACTCAATGCATCCTCCTGACAAAGTAGACAGTAGATAATTAAGACAACACTGAAAATTAAGTACTTTCAGAATTATCAGCCCAACTAAACAGACGTTTAATGGAAGCAACCAGGATAACATGGAGAGGTCACAGGACAACTCCACCAAGGTGCAAGAAAATAAAGTAGCTACAAAAGTGCAAGTGTTACAGTAGCTAAGTAGTAATGCAATTCAACAGGCACAGCCTGGAATCCAGCACTCACACTTACCTATGTGCTGCCCTAACCTACTACAGAACTGTCTGCAGTCAGTGCTGTTCTCTGCTTCCATTTGTCTTCCTAAAAATACTATCTTCTTATCATATCCATATGTGAACACTAACAGCATTAATTTTTTTTTTTTTCCTAGATCTGAAACTATACAAATAAGACACTGGCAAAAGCAGACATGCACCACAGCTACCTTTGTACAGGTTCCAAAAGAGGAAAAGTTCTCCTCTGCTTGCAGTAGTGCTCCCAACATGGCCAAACAAATTGACACTTGGATCCCAGAAGACACGATCAAAACACAACACAACCTAGAAAGAAAGAGTATCAACACTTAGGAAGAGCACAGGGAAGAAATAAAAATAAAGACAATTACACTCATTGATGTTCATCACTGGACAGAACATGAAAGGGAAATGTGGTGAATATATAGTGCATATACATAATACATAGAGGTGTATGACTACAGCTGCCTTCCCACAGGTTAGTGTGCTCTCAGAGTTTACCAATTTTCTGGTTAACAAGTTCCATCAGACCTACTTCTGCAATTTAATTCTTTTAAACCTGTGAGGGAAATCAACAAGAGGCCTTTACACTTCCTCAGACCATTTTCATCATCAAACCCTAGCAAAACAGCTGTGGAAAAGGCATTCTTCCTCTCCTCCACCAGACATATTTCACCCACATTTCAGATTCTATCTATGACAACTTCTGGCCTACTGCAGTTTCCCCAGTGACATTGTACCTTGTTCAGGTTGCCAAATCCCATACGCTGCACTGCAGAAGTTTTCCACTCAGGAAGAGGTGGCACAAACTGAACTGCTGGAGGCTGCTGTTTCAGCACTCCCAAGGGCAGAGTGCACAGTACAGCATCACACTTATAAATGAAGGTCTGGCTGGTAGATCGGGTATTTACAGCTATTACTTCACAGCCTGGAAAGGGGAGAGAAAAACAGTTTAACAGAGCAGGAGGCAAGAGCACTGGATTAAAAATTAAAGAAATTACTATAACCACATTAGAAAATACTTTGTTTATGGAGACAGCTTTACACTAACAATAACAACTTGTAGGCAAGTTGTTACTGGCCATTTAGCTCTATTCCAGAAAACACAATTAAGGTAGCATCTGAAAATGGCCTTACTAGGATGAGCCTAAAGGTTCATCCAGGTCAGTATTTAAATATATCCATAAATAAACAACAAGTAGAGAGTGAGCCTCTCATTACATTGCTCTCCCAGCTGACAGTTTCCCAAGCCCAGTGTTTTGAAGAACAACAAAAAGATATATTCCTTCCATTACATTCATTTATACTTCTAATACCAGGTCCTGTGGCACCAAGCCTTAAGCAGTTCCAGATCTCTTACTCCAAATGCTTCAATCAATGACGTAAATAAGTAAAGAGAATAACGTGATCAGTAAATACAACTGAAAAAGATTGTGTCAAATGAGTCACAGAAATTATCAAAAAATATTCAAGATTAATAAATCTCTAACAACTACTTACACAATCCCAGTAAGAAACATGGCTGTTTATTTAACCCCAAACACATAATGGGAGGGGTTTTACAATATCCTCACACCTGCTTTCAGAAGCACTGAAGTCTATTTTCTATGCTCATACTCCCTCAAAGCAGTTTCCTGGAGGGTTCATGTACCTGATGCTGTATAGCGAACCTGTCGAACCGCTGTGTTTAACTTAATATCCAACCCTTCTGCTAAGGCTACCGGCACACAGGAATATCCATTCCTCACAGTCAAGTGACTGCCTGTGAATTCAAAGTCATCATCCTAAAATGAAGAGGCACAAAAAGCATGCATTCATAATGAAGTCCCCATAGTCAATAGAAAATAATCAACAACTCTACACAATGGCAGAAAATATATAAAAAAATTTTTTTTAGAGAGTCAAATAAATGTGAAATTTCTTCTGATTTTTAGTCAAGTAATAAGTATGGAAACTTTCAGCAGACAGTGCCGATAGAGATTGTTTTGGCACTAACAAAAAGCTGTCTGGAATTTCATTATTGAATAATAATCACATAAGAATTCAGTACCTGCACAAAAGCAGACACACGTAACAGTTAGAAACTCTTAACACTGACGAACTTTAATGAGAATGAATTAAACATGGTTCAAGTTTTTAGTGGATTGCTGAGTAATGACTACCTACCTGGTCCCAGTGCTTCAGTGAAAGCGTAGAAAGGGGTGTAGCATTAGCAAATTCTAGGTTTGCAAAATGCCAGTCGAGTATTTGCCTGTCTCTTGATGACAAATAAACATCACTAGAAAAAACAAATGTAACACAAAGATATTTAGTTTGTTAGAACAAGATATTGTGAACGCATTGCTTCTGAAAATTTCTTCCCAAGTGATTTTTGAGTCTCTCCTTAGTGCAGAAATAAAAGCATTAAAAAACAACACAAACAGATTCTGTTTCCAACATCTGGACGTCTCTCATGAAAACTGAGTATCAAAACCCAGCAAATTCAGATTTTTAAAGCAGAGTTCAGGGAAGCTAAAAACTTCAGAAATAAAAAAAGGTTACATAAATAATGGTTAAAGTAGCACGCATAAGGACAACAACAAAAACCTAGTAAAATTGCACAGAATAATAATATTCTGCCAATAAAAGTAGAATTGTATGCTATCATTACTGACAGGTATTTAAGACCTTAAATGCCTTTTGAGATCAGGCACTGATTACTGCCAGGATTTCTACAGAATCACCCTAGCTCAGAACCACCTTTTCTGTTTGAGTCATTTCTAAAAATGAGCAAGGTGAGTTCTAAAGCTGAGGGAGCTCAAACTCCGTGCTTGTACCTTTCTCACCCCTTGAGTTCCCATAATAAAAGCATACCATAGCAATTTTGAAACTCGGGAAAAGTAGTAAAATAACTGCTTTACTAGGTATTTCTCTTTTTAGTTTGTATCTTTACCTTGGTGGATTGGCTTCAAGTTCTTGTAATTTCTCTTCCAGCTTTCCTTGTGTTTCTGCCAATTCATCATACTCCTATTAAGATTAAAAGCTAATATTAACACCAGTTTACATGTAAAAGGACTTTGAAGACATCATGTAGCATCAGACTGGGCCTAGTCTCAAGAGAAATCACTAGAAAATTCATGGATTTAGTGGAAGCTAAATCGAGTTTGTTATTTTTTTCAACATTTAATCCAGCATATTTTGCTCTTCTGCTCTGTGTATATACAGAGCTCTATGTCACACTGCAGAAAAGATTAGTTTGGTGATATTTCAGGAATTTAGACACTTGGAACTGAAGAACATAAGGGTCCATTACACTCCTGATATTTTAAGGGTTCCTATGGTACTGAGAGCTTCATATTCCACAAACTGTTTATTCTATTCTTTTCTCTCTTTAAAGTTTATAGCTAATATTGAACATGGAAATTTCCAAAGCAGAATAAATCATACATAAAAAGCAAAGACATGATCTAACTCAAGCTTCTTCCTGATTTTAAAAAATATAAGTAAAACTAGGTATAAAGGCAACAGCCATTCTTCCCTCAAGGCACAATAATTTGGAGTGTCCAATAAAAGCAACAGGAGCACAAAGCTGTTCACTGGTTACAAAATAGAAGAGCCGCTACTTTTGTATACATACATACACATACACACACACACACAGAGCTTCCAAATAAAGGTATACATCCTCTGTTGAGCAAGTAGCTGAAAAATGATTCTTGGTTCTACCTGACCTGGGTTAGCATCCAGGTCCGTCACCATCATAGATACAACAGTTTTTACGGTTTCCTTTTTAAGGCACATCTCTACATTAAGATATTCCCAGAGAAGGGAAGTAACTCTGCTTGTCAAGACAGAGCTCTATACATGATAATCTTTGGATACAAAGAAGTCTTTATTCAAGAAACCACCTTTATTTATCTTAGAGAAAAGGTATCTCTCTTCAAATGCAGATTTTATTTCTAGACTCTTGTGAAATTCAGCGGTATTAAAGACCAAATCTGACATAAAAATTCATCTTCAAAACATTACATGCTGTCTGACACGAGCCAGCAGACTTACGTAAAACTGAGCTTAGTACTCTCTAGCTAAAAGTTCTCAAAGGACCTATGAGTGTTACAACCCACAGTTACTGTCAATCACATTCTCTTGAAAGCACTGGATCACAGTGAGAGATGTGGAAAACATTTACATTGGCTAATTTTATCTGGCTGCTGAAATCCTGAGAAAACAGACTAACATACTATATGTATGTCATCCTTTACCTTGCAAAGTGCAGTCAGATCTCTGTGCTTGCTTTTCACAAGGAACTCTGCTGTAATATCCCGAGGTGGCTTCACTTCTGATGCTTCCTTATACTGCTGATGAAGTTCTTTAATCTTCTCCTTTAAATTCACCATCTTTTAAGATAGAGCAGGAAAAAGAAGAAAGAAAGAAGAAAAAAAATGAGGAAAAGCAGATTTCAACAAGTTACTGTGTAAACTGGATATTCACCTCAAACTATGCCATTATACTAAAGAGATTTCCTGGTTTTGGCAGGTATCACTTATATGCAATTCTACCTCCAAGAAACCAGAGTAAATACCACCAATCCTCAAACAACAAAAACTGTTGGCTGAAACCCAACATCACTGATTTCTTACTATGTTCCAAATAATTTGAGAGCTGTTCACAAATGTTTTTAATTTGAGAAACTTCCATAGAAAAGTAAAGATGTCGTTTACCATGAGCAAAAATAATGGAAGTAGGCCTAATCCACTGTTTCTGTACTACAAATCAGATGTGAAGACAGTAAACATTTTTAAATAGCTCCCCAAAAGCCTCAGCCAATATCAGCATCTCTAAGGGAACCAATGAAACATCACCGTTAATCATCATGTCTGTCCTCTTCTTTTCCTGTATTATGTTTTAGGGTTTTCTGCCTAATCAATTTTTCTCCTCCTCAAGCAGGAGACACCTTTGTCCTAACAGGGTTTCTAAGTAGGTCTTAAGCAAAGAGCTATTTTAAGAACAGCATTAATAGCAACTTTCTGGTATTTTTCTTTGGACATTTTTGTGCATTTTGCCACTTTCTGAGGAACACAATGCTCATCATCTTGTCCTAAATGTCACCATCTGACCTTGTTAAGAAGATCTTTCAATTCCTCCTGTGTTTTCACAATTTTTTTCCAGTGCTCAATCTGCTCATCCTTCACATGCTTCTCCTGCAATCTGGAAAAGGTGAGAAGTGAGAGTCAGCTCAACATAAAATCCTTGTGTTGATGTCATGAAGATTTTTTGCCTTTTCTTTTATACCCGTTATACCTTTTTGCAACTTCTGTATTCTTAGTGCTTTTGCCTACATTCTTGGACTTGTCTGTCAAGCTAAGAGACTGAACATTTTAGAAGCTTCGTAGCCAGGGATCAGTGTGCCCCAGAGCCCAAGGTCCTCTTCAGAACACATTCTGTAAACCAAGATAGAACCATCCAGGGGAAGGTTCCTTGGGGAGGGGGGCTCACTTGAGCCTCTCATTGGGGAATCTTTGATAGATCTGCTAATTAGTAAAACCTATAATGTTATACCCGATCTTTTGGGGCACTCTCAGTGGGGTGCATTTCAATGCATATGACCTGGACATGTGCACCTAAGGATCCTTAAAATAAATACCAAGGTAAAATCCCTTTTCCCCTTCTAACTGTGCATGACTCTTGATTTTAAGACCAGGAAAAGGCATCAGTGTTAATGAGAAAACTTATTATCACAATCTAATTAATGGAATGCAATAAAATCACATCATGGGATATTTTAGTAAATTCTTGTATGGCAATTAGAAAATGAATGCAAGTTTCTGTACATAAGGGATATGTGACCAGATAAAATATGAGTCTGAAGTTACCTGCTATTAAAGGCCATTACAATTGCCATTAGCTTTCAAGTAGTGTTAGTGCGCTATATGCACACCAATCGCACTGAGTCACTGTAGCAATGATTTCCAGGAAACTTTCAAGAAGAGAGGTTTGCTACTTTTAACTATCTGTGAGATCAAGCAGCTGTTTTAAGAGAGTAAGCAGCTGCTTACCTATAGGAACACCACAATTGTTTCAGGTATCTTTTGGAAATTCATCCACAAAATGGGAAGGTCTACCAAAAAGAGAGAAGTCACTTACTGTATGACAACCTCCAGAGCCTGACCTAGGGAGACAGGCTTATTATTGAGAACATTAAAATCCAGCTGATGACTGAGATAGGATGTGGCTTCCAGCAAACGATTAAATTCTTGCTCCACCATTTCATCTTTCTCTTTGGGAACCTAGGAGACAAAAGAACAAACATTGTTCTTAACCTATTCATAAATAATACAGTTGCTGAGAATAGCCCTTGCAAAAAAAATTTTAATACCTTTAGCTCTCTCAAATGGTCAGACGCCAAGGTCTGTACAACACAATGTCACACTTTGCCAGGATGGGCACAAGAAGAGCTGTCAAACCACGATCACAGACTCCTCTTGCAAGAGAAAACCAAACTGCTTTATGGGCTCATAAGATTTCCGTACCGAAAAGGAAGGTGTGTTCATCAAAGCTAGAGAAGCTTGCCAAAAGGCTCTGACAGAAGGATGGCTCTACACAATCACAAGGCTTTAGAAGGCTTGGCATAGTTCAGCGAAGTAGACAGGCAGTAATTTATCTTCTGGAATGATCACTGTGACTAAGAACTAACAATCCAGCTTTTCTAGGATGAAGGCAGAAACACTGCAGGACATGTACGGAATGGTAGTATTTTACTGTACTGATGATACTCAGTTAAATAGTGATTATCATCTCACTAAATAATTAAATAGTGAGTGCTGCCAGTATGAAAATACCTGTTACATGATGAGAGCTCAAGTGCTGGAATGAGCAAACCTTACATCTGTTAAGCCACGCATGGGTTAAACAAAGAAGAGAGAGAAACACTGATGCGTGTAAGGGAAAAAATCATCATGAGGAAAAGAAAAAACTATTTGCTTCAGAAAGACAGGGAAAGCTCTTGGATGGCTGCTAAACAGAACGAAAATAACTTGAGAGGTGTTGTTAACAGTGCTAAGCCTATCCCTATGACTTGATCAGATGGCTCTTTTCCAATTATTATTCAACCCTAACTCAAAGGATACCCCGCGTTAAGTGGCAAGTATCTCATCGTCTAATTACAACTCCTCTTTGACTTTGCAGCTGGCCACTCATTCTTGTGCCAGTGGTTACCTTCTAACTCTGTAGGTCTTTCTTCTCTGGCATTTTCCCAGACTGAAACACTGAAGTTCACAATTAACAGCTGTATTTCATCTCTGGGTATATACCGTAAGTGTTATAAGCCAACTTGTCTACCAGCCTGTACTAAGATGTTGATTCTCCCACTATTTTTGCAGTGAAATGTCTTAGAAGCCCTGTACTGTTCTGCAGGCAGCATCTCACTGGAGACTTAAGGCACCATGAAATCAATCTCCCTATTTCTGATGCATCTCTGACAGAATTTTAAGAATGAAGGTAACTCCCCCACCCCCTGGCAGCCAAAGACTAGTGACTCACCAACTCTGCAATCCATGCAAGGTTCTCCTACTTTCTTAATTATTCGTTCAATTCTCTTATCATTCAAAGTTATGAGGTCTCAAAAATGAATGATCTCTTTTTTGACACAACTATATTGTGTATTAAGTCCACCACTTATTTCTCAAAATCATGTGGTTTTAAAACATTATTAAAGTTTTGCAATACTGTAAGTTCAGAGGTTGGAATATTGTATGCAACAGCACTATAAAAGACACAGATTATAAGATGACTGGAGCACATATCTAAAGATTATGAGGGTATTTCAAGCTATCCCTACACTTATCTTCAGTCTTGTCCAATCTACAATTTCAAGATATAGATGCATGTTTACATTTCTGCTCATTTGTGAAAAATTGAGTATCTGCCCCAATGCAATCATATTGATCACTCTGATTTAATACTGCTCCCCTTCAAGATTAAAGCTGAAACTTCCTCTTCAGCCAGATCTGTACTTAAGACGCCGCTCCTCTCTGGTAGTTGCTGCCAGTCAATATTTGATAACAATTATGTAACTCCATAGCTATGTAACAATATAACTTGAACCTGTTGTGTCCAAAAACATGTGGGTGTGATTCTAGGTAGAACACGTATTTCACAATTATGAGACTATTTTCCTATGTGTACCAGCAGAAACCTTCAACAAGGCTACTGAGCATAGCAGAGGCATAAGGGAAGCTTCAAATGGCAGTTCCTAAATGTAAACTCTTTTGTCGCATACCCATGATACACCCACTGCTGACTTAACTTTGGCATTCTAGTACCACATCTGAACACCAGGACCTACTTTAACAGCATGGGTCCACACTACTGTGACCTTTTGGTTTTTTTAATTATGAAAACAGAAGAGCTGGAAATTAAAAGGCCTGATCCAAATGACTTTGTTTCTAGTACACTTTCATACAGTCTATCCATGGATAAGTGATTCTGCCTCTGAAGAGAAGACCCTGGTGATGGACAGAGTGATGCTGCAGCTTCTGGCTTAAGTCAAAGCCCTGTCTGTGTGGGCCATGATCTGGTATACGTCCCCAGTAGTGGTCTCTGTGGGAAACAGGACTTGCTACTACTAAGCACTGCCTTAAGGCTAAACAGAGATGCTCCACAGAGTCCACACAGGGTAGGCTCCACAGAATGATTAGATTTCAAAGTTCTTCTCTAGATGAAGGAAGTGTAGGATAGCTCCCCTGACTAAAATTAGATCTCCTGTTTCAAGAAACCAATGGCAATCACTTTTATCATTTAAGCAGTGTCTTCCAAGCTCCAGCGTAAGCATCTATGATTGCACCACAATCCATCTGTGGTAAGTGAAGTAGCACTGCCCAAGCATGCAGAGGTGGCATTAGGCAAACCAGAAGTCAGCCAAGGCTGAAACTGAGACGCTGCACGTGAAAGGCTGAGAAATGGCCCTCTCTCCATGTGCAGTGGTGGCTGAAGCT
>NW_008237896.1:136289-158339 GCF_000691975.1 Corvus brachyrhynchos
GAACCTAATGGTAATGGATAGAGAAAAGGTTAAAGCACAAAATTCATTTTTGCCCCAGTCTTTATGGGCAACATTTGCTCTCAGGCCTCCCCAATCTCTTCTCCTCAGTATATTCTCAACAAGCTGGGGGAATGTGCTAACAAAAACCTGATAAAATTCAAAGGCTAAACTTTGAAACCGCAATGGAATAGCCCCATGCATCAGGACAGACTAAGGACTGACTCCTGGGTATCAGGATGAAAAGGATCTAAGGATTCTGGTGGAAAAGAAATTGAAGATGGTATTACAAATGCACGCTTCCCTGCAATGTGAAGTTAGAATGAAGAAAAGGAAGAGAAATAACATTTTTATATTCACATTGCACAACTCTTCAAAGCTGGTATCTGTGTCTCATGCAGAAACTTTGGCAGATGTACAGGCAGCAGAGCTTCCCAAAAACTACTCAGAACTTCTAAATTTTTGAAGGAAACCAACTCAACACAAATGAAGGATCTGAAATTTGCAATCATTAACTGTCTGTCCTAGATGCAGGGAATTTGATTCCATCTTCACTTCTTCATTGAGAAGGCTTTCTTTATTAGGTAACACCATGGCAAAGACTACAATAATAACCACAGCTGTAGTAATTGAATGTACTGAACTGCTCATTCTGAGTTCATCATACAGTTGTGAGTAGCAAGAAGAGATTTATACCCTCACTGCAAAGCTCAACAATGAGGACGGACACTCAGCGCAGAACCTGTACTTTGCCCTTCAGTAAAATGCAGAGTGGAGCAAAAGACAGACTGGCAGTAACAGTTAACTAAGGAAAAGACACTTGTGTAGATGTGAAAAGTTGTCAAGATAGCAGCCAAGATATGAAGGACATCCAATTGTCACTTGCTCCTAGACTTCTAGATGCATTCCCTGCTTCAGGTGTCTGAATTATTACCTCGTGTATATTCTTTTCCAAGGGATCTTTGATACTTCCTAGCATGGCTGGGAAATTTGTTAATTTAAAAGCTACAACTTGCCTGCTGTCAAGGACCATGAATTTTGTCAAAACAAAGTGGGAAGGTTTTGAGGAGCTCCCAGATGGGAGAGGAGAAACATAGCAGTGCAGAGGCTAACACATTACATGCAGGACTGGCTTCACAACATGGGAGCAGACTGTCTACTGTAGAATTGTCTACAATGCCTTGGTAATTTTTCCTGAGTTTATTACAGCATCCTATTGACTCATGCGCTAAGAGGAGCTGCAGCTGCCAGGTTACAAACAAGTTTGAGCCAAGGATCACTATTCCAGGCCTCTAGCAAGAAGCCCAGTATCCTCACCTATCTTCTTTCAGAAGTTACTCTATGTACCACGGTTTAAGATCCATCAGGTAGGACTTTTAGTCAATACATGTGTGAGATTCAGTGTTAAACTAGGATCTATCATTTCTATCTCTAATAGCACTCGACACTAGAGCAGAGAGAAACAAAGCCAATTAGGTTTGTGAATTGCAGCTCTAGATTATTATTGCAGAGCTGTTGTATGCATTCAACCAGTTAGCATTGGTTAGTCAATCCTTTAAAAACCAGCAGCAAAGTACAGCAGCCAGAATGATTTGTTTTGGGGAAAAGGAGTACCAGCAAGAACAGAAGCTAGAGTGCCAGCACAGCAGATAATTGTTTCAAAGAGCAAGACAGATGACCGTCTAAGGAAAAGCAGTAATGAATTTGGGAAAAACAAACAGGAACTTGGTTTCCACAAACCTCTGAAATGCAGAGGTAAAAACTCACATGGAAAGAGCAGGTTTTAGAGGAATATGTGCAGGTATGCTACAATATTACTAAAATGCCTAAAAAGGGACAGACACTTTCTTTCTTCCCTCTCTCTGAAAGCCATCTGATGCTAGACCAATAGGCTGGCAACAAACATACTTGAGATATCACTTCTTTTTTAGAAGGATCATGGAAACAGTATCAGACTTACAGCTTGTCCATTCGCTTCATAAAGTGGACATTTTTGTTTGATCTTTGCCAATTCCATATTAACTTGTTTGCTGACCACAGCCATGGGATTTCCTCCTGGAAAAGATTTTATATAGTTAACAGAGACTCCTGTAAAATTTGTCTGCAATTAAACAAAAAAACTCCACATTTAAAGCAATTTCAGAGACTAAAACACCAACTTCAGTGAATGCATTCCAGTGACCTAGTGTAACACTGCCAAAGGTCTGCACCTCACAGTGATTCCTGCAATGAGGACATGGAAAAAAAATCTGCCCATCAAAACTTCAAGGACAGGACGATTATAGGGTGATTATACAAGCAGAGCCCTAGAGTGGCAGCAATCTTACTATGATTGAGAGTTTATAGCTGTAAACACATCTGCAAGCAGAGTGTTTGAAAAGTCATGGAAAGCTCTCAAAGCTGCACAGTAACAGGAGCTATAGTCCAAGCATAGTGACATGGAAATGAAACCAAAATAATTCAGTTCCTAAAAACTTAGTGGAACTCCAACAAGTGACACTAGTGAATACAAGTTGTGAAGATGAACCCCAGACACCAACTGTACCTGGAAGCTGTATAACTAAAATTAGAAAACAATTGAGGAGACTCCATGTAGAACAACAAGAAAGGCAGAAAGCACCAACTTTAAGCATCCCAAATCCCTAAATATCAAACTGAGGACAGCACAGGAAAGGAAAAGAACGGACACAAGTGGGAAATGGTATAGAGCAAAGGCAATACAGGCTTACTCCACAAAATTAACTTTGGGAAAAGTTTTTCAGGACTAGCTTCCCAATGTTCTCTGATTCTGCAACTCAAGCAAATGCAGTGTGTTTGTTCAAAATAGAGGGGGAAGTTCAGCCACCTTCCTGTCTTTAGAGAGGTGACTGAAAAGGCAGAACAGAGTTTTAAAGTAGGTCTAAATAAGTTCATGTTTCTAGTTCAACAACCTACTAAAAATTATAGTTCTTTCACGGTTTAGTATTAAAACCAGAAAAGATCCCATTACTTCAGTCTTTTGCCTTCTCAAACCCACAAGATCAACTCCTTCAGTATCCTTCCCTCTTCTCTTCCAGATTCAGAAATACGAAAGATGCCTTTCAAACCATCTCCATCCCTACACAAATCTTTCTTTCTTTCTTCATAGCATATGCTGCCTCATTCAAGACAAAGGGTAGATTGTTTTGGAAAGGAAACACCTATCACGAACAAGTGATCATTCATGGCTGAGGTTTGAGACCATCTTAGGAACCTGAATGTCCACAAATCCATGAGACCTGATGAGACTCATCTGCAGGTCCTGAGGGGGCTGGCAGTGGACACACTGGGGAAAAGGGATGCCATCCAGAGGGACCTGGACAGGCTGGAGAGGTGGCCGATGCAAACCTCATGAAGTTCAACAAAGCAAAGTACAAGGTCCTGCACCTGGGTTGCAGCAATCTCACTCACACCTATAGATTGGGTGGAGAAGTGATTGAGCAGCCCTACAGAGAAAAACTTGGGGGTGGTGGTTGATGAAAAACTCACCATGAGCTGGCACTGAGTGCTCCCAGCCCAGAAACCAATGGGCTGCATCAGAAGGGGCATGGCCAGCAGGTCAAAGGAGGGAGTTCTCCCCCTCTACTCTGGTCCCGTGGGACCCCACCCAGAGTGCTGCACACAGTTCTGGCATCTCCAACATAAAAAGGAAATGGAACTGTTGGAGCAAGTCCAGAGGAGGCCAAAAAGTTGATAAGAGGAGTGGAACACTTTCCCCTACAAAGACAGGCTGAGAAAGCTGGGACTGTTCTGCCTGGAGAAGAGAAGGTTATGTGGAGACTTCAAAGCAACTTTCCAGTATCTGAAGGGGTCCTACAGGGAAGCCAGAGAGGGACTCCTTGTCAGAAACAGTATTGATAGGACAAGGAGTCCCTTCCAACCCTTAAGATTCTATGATTCTATAATTAAACATAAAAATATGATAGTCTTTCACTAGTCATTGTTCTTCCATGACTCTGCAAATTCAGTTGTCTGGAACCAGTTTCTGTATGCAATTTAATAAGACTAATCACGAGAGACACAAAATTAAGGCAGCCAGTAAAAAAAGGGATTTATTATAGGTTTTACAATATTTCATCATTTCACTACATTGCTGAAGGATATTCCACACTCAACACCTGCCCATCTTCTTAGCAGAGTAACCACGTCAGTAACTGATGCCATCCCATGAAACAGTAATAAATAGGAAGAAATTTGGCTTGTTTGCCATTATTTTTACAACTATTTTTGAAATCACTTGGAGAAAGTACTTTTGAGATTTAAACTCTGAAGAAGGTCCTTCTCTTTAGAATGGCTCTTTCTTTAAAATGGCATTTCCCCTCCTCCCTTGTTTTCCCCTGTAAATTGAAAGAACACATTCTGTCTCTTTAGGGTCTCTCCCATCATATAGCTTTGCTATTTATGAAAACTACTAACTGCCAAAAAGGTTGAATGAGAACACACACTTTTTAAGAGTTAAAAATACCCAATTGTTTTGGCCATGAAAGGAAATTGCATTAAGGTTTCACAGTTAGAGCATTATGCCCCTCAATTTTCCTCCCCGGTCCTTTTGATTTTGAAAAACTCACCAAGTCCTGTTACCACCATTGCTCCTAGATCTGCAACGTAGTTCCCTTTGCGAAAGGTAGCAACTCTTCCTCCTACTCGGTCCTTTTAAAAGCACAAAATATTAACCTCCAGTTACATTCAGTAAGACATCTCACTGAAATATAATCACTGAAACTTCTACAAAACACGGTGCCAGTATTCTCTTAAATGAAGGTTCAATAAACCGAACATACACTTTGCCAAAAACCTCTGCAAATGAACTCAATCACACTTAATTTGCCTAAGTTAAGGAATAAAATGTTTAAGTTGCATTTTAAAAAGGAGAAGAAAAAAGGAAAGAAATAGAAAAAAAGATGCCTAATCTGATTTGGGCAGATTAAAGTATTTCTACAGTAGGATCCACTGTGATTCCGAAGCCAATCCCTTCATTGTCCATGGAGAAATTTAATTATGTATTAGATTTCCTCCTCCCCCTGAGGCCTAAAGATTTTTAGCTTTTTATATATTTTTCATATATTTGTAACTTTAGTTATAACTTCTAGTACTTTTCCTGCCCTCTCCCACAGTTTAACAAACTCTTAATAATACATTCTTGAAATTCTGTTTAGTCTTCCCTTTAGTCTAGCAAGGACACTTTGTTTTGCACCATATATCACAGACACAATAAAGTGCAGGGCTAAAAGATCAGGAGGAAGGGCTTCAACAGGGCAGAGCCTGGGGGAAAATTACCTAACCAACTACTCTTCTAGATTTGCTAGGTATACTAATTTGCTAGGTATACTAATCAACTAACCTTATAAAATTGTGGAAATACTGTACCATGTGTGCATATTGTGCACCTTGAAGGCCTTTCAGTTAAAGATTTGATTTTATGTTATCATTTTAACACTCTTTGGAAAAGTTTTGTGTTCTATTCCAGGCAACACCCCTGCCTCCTACCACTAAAGCCAACAGCTATATAGGAAATAATTCAGCTGTGCTATCAAGAAGATAACCATGAATCAGCAGTCCATTTTAGACGCACAAAAAAACCTTTTCATTATTGTCAGAGATTACTAAAGATGACAATTACTTCCCTACCACTGCAAACTTCATAAAAAAAAAAAAGTCACCTTTCCCTATTCTCATCCAATTAGCAGGACAGTATCAGAGAAAAATACTGGTTACAATTAGGCAAAGATCCCAGCCAGCGATCAATTCACATAAAAATGCAAAGTTTGATTTTTAATAATTAAGCCAGCAGTTCAGAAGCATGTAAACTAATAGTCTGAAAGCTACAGAAAATCAGTGGAAACAAAGAAACAACTATCACCTGAATTACAGAATAATGCAAAAAAACACCAAGCAGCCTTAAAACCAAAAAAATACAGCCTACTCAAGAGAAGCCTAGAGAATAATTGCTGAAAAATATTGTGCATTATTTTAAAATAGCCTCTTGCCAGCTGTATATACTAGTTATAATCATGATGCACAGAACAAAAGCCAGGTTACAGCTAATTAATTCCAGCTTCAGAAATACCCTAACCAACCCCAAAACCCAACCAAGCAAACAATAAGAAAACCCAATATATTCAGGTGAGCAAGAGTCTCCTAAACCATTAGACTGTTGCACTGCTGCAGTGGTGTGGAACCTGGGAAACAGCAGCAAGAGCAGTAGCAAAATTAAGAGCCTGAAACGCTATTCTAACAAAAAAATTAAAGCAGATTATCTTAAACTGTGCTAGAAAAGTGTCAGAAGCAAACATACAAACAAAACAAAGCCAGGGAGTAAAACATAAGATAAGGTCCAATTGGTCAATGAATTTAAAATAATATGTATCAAGCTATTCTCAACTGAGTAGATTATATGAAAAAAACTTCAATTAAAAAAAAAAGGAGAGATTCCGCTTTGGGTTGAATATGAAGAATACCTTATTCCTGAACAAACAAGCAGCTAGTTCACATACCACAAAATGTAGCACTAATTTTGAAGTCTCTGTTCAGCACACAGTAATAAAGAATTAATCCAGGCTTAAAATCCCACCTGATGTTGTGCGGCAGCTCCAAGCCATGATTATATTTAACAAGCAAGTTCTCAAAAAATGGACTTGCATTCTGCTTTCTGGTGAAACCAATTTCTAACCATGAAAGAAGGTCATTCTAAGCAGTTCCTGGTGTAAGCACACAACACTAGCCCCTGACTATCCAGCCCACACTTGAGAAAACATCAGCCAGCTCCCAGCAAGAACAGATCCACTCAGTTCCTTGTGAGACAGGTTCAGTATCAGCAATCCATCCTGACTGCCGGGAACACCACAAACGCTTACCCACCCTGAGCATGCTGCTGGGACACAGCCCTGTTCTAGTACTGAATAGGGTTACTGGTTAAGGTGCCGTATAGAAGTAAAATAGCACATAAATTCTTACTCTGGCTTCCAGAACTGTGACATCCATTCCAAAACTCTGCAACTGGCGAGCTGCTGCCAACCCAGAGACTCCAGAACCAATAATGATCACCTTTCCTGTCTTCTTGGCTAAGGAAAGAGGAAAATCACCTACAGTGGTCCTTTATATGTGCAGTACTAAATTGCAATCACGTTAAAGTTGGGTTTAAGAGATACCAAGAACAAAAAGCAGCTTCCTTTTCGTGAGTAGTTCTGACAGAACAAACTCTTTAACAAAAAGAAAACTGAAGTAATTCTGAAAGTAACGCTTGATAATTTTTCTTAATAAGACACGTACAAGGAAAATACACTAGCAGTACATCTGGAACAAGGAAGAAAACAGGAGAAAAAATGCTTCCAGACAACTGTCTGAAGAAGAAAGCCATTTATATTAATTACTGTGGACAAAGTATCATAGTTTTATTTTTTTCATCCCAGCAGACTAAAATGTAGAAAGGGTAGAGAAGTTCACTTGCAAAACTCAAGAAACACATAAGCATGTAACAGATCTAAGAACAATATTGTGTTTCTGACTTTTGTTATTCAAATGAGGAACCGAGATAACTCATTAAAAAGCGACAGTCTACATTTAGAATTATCTACAGAAGATTTGCCAACGTTTTTCCTCTCAAAGCGATTTATGTAAATACATGGCTTCTCTATGCCAAAATAAAACACATTAACATCAATAGCCAGATAGCTTTCCAGCCTTCTTCCATTTTCTTAGCACTGCAATTCTAAAAAAGAGCACTCAAAAGCTGTCCTAAGAAATCACGGAACAGTAAAACAAAACTTCAATTAGAAACAATGTCCAAGTTCCTTACTTGGAAGGGGCTTCACTCTTTTGTAGATCCCAAAGTTGATCAGCCCATGACGCTCCAGGTAGCTGTGAACCCTATGAACGAGCACTGTGTCACCTGAAAGAATATGTAAAGTTTCAAAATTATTCTGCATGCTCAGCAGCATATATGTACTGAGGGCATATTCACAGCAGCAATCCAGTCAAGTCCCACTAAACACATCCCTTCCTACAGCTCTGCAGCCCTCCTCATCTTCCTGAGGATGCCTGAGGCTAATTTTCTGAAAAACACCCATGCTGTACTGCAGTTTTGAATCCTGCCGGAAAAGCTGTACAGGACATTACATGCTTATAATCTAGTGCAGAAGAACACCTTTCCTGAAACTGACTGCAAAATCCCAAGATCGTGACACAGAACTGTGATGTGATTTGCCAGCATTATGCAAATTCTTACTGTAGTACTGAATTCTCATTTTTCTTTTTAAAAGCACAATAATTCACTATTTTGCAATCCCTGACAGTGTATTTGCATTCATTTCACCACTATTTTCATCTTCAACTTTTTTTTTTATGGCTCCCCTCCACCTTTTTCCAGGTTATTAGGATCTTGTTTGAGAAGTGTGGAATGGTCTCCATTTGCAAGCAGTAACTCCTCACTCTTTTACTGCCTTCTTGCATCACATCCAGTTGAAGTCTTATGCAACTTCTTAATGCCTCCCAAAAAACATATGATTAATAATGTTTCACAGCTAAAAACCACCAAGAAGCTGTAGCAAACCTTAAAAGCTGCACATGAATTAACCCTACTGTAACAATCCATCTTTTCAGCTGCTTTTATGAATCCTGCTAGTGGTATCTCTTTACCAGACAAATGAACTCTAACAAATCTGAACCATAAATATAATGCAACACCCCAGTCGGTACACGACCACTCATGGAGCTCCACTAACAAAGGACTCATCTGAAGCAGCTTCTCCCCAATCAAGAATGAAGGAAAAAAGCAATGATACATACAGTACAGTTTTGGCAATGAAAACCTTGACTTACTATTATAAGGTGCTTCTAATTGTTGGATAGTTGCTTCAAACGTCAGCTGAATCTTTGGGTTATCCAACCAGAGCTGCAGCTGTATTTAAACAAACAATACAACACATCATATTAAGCAATACAAAAGAGGTGTTTTCCAGGTGTGTGTTTGCTACCAAATACTGTCAGGAGATGAAATCCCCTAATTAATTAAACTTTGGCAGGACTACCCTAGCCACACTGAACGTTGCCTTCTGGTGTTCCTTAAGGTGTAATACAATCTGTTTGAAATTCTCACACCATTTCAAATAAGTGGAAATGCACCAAGGTAGCACAAAGATGCATGAATCTGGCAACATCAGCCAGCATCGTCTTTTTGTCATCATATTTCATGTTTCCATAAAAGCTACAGCAGTATTTTGTCATGTTACAAGGTTTATTATCTCCAACATTTAATGATCCAATCCATCTTCACCAATATAAGACACTACCACGGACTACACTGGCCACATATACACAAAAAAGTGTATTTACAGGACAGTTACAGTTCAAAAATCAAGCAGGAAGAACTGTCTGTGATATGTTAGTAGGCCAATTCATACTAGAAAAGAACTGTTTTACCAACAGAAGTCCTACTTTGTAGCACAGAGGCAGGAGTTAATAAATAATTTTACTGTTCCATGCCTAGATCTAGGTCATACATAGCATCTCCACACCATTTTACATTCCATAATTAGACATCTATTTGGGTATCTGTCTAGAGTTGCACTACTGAGCTTCACAGTTCCTCACAGATAGCAAATTAAAGGGGAAATCCTACAACTATAATGAATAGGAATGATTAACAAAAAAATTCCTTATAATTTGGGAGGCTATTTGAGGAAAAATGGCTAATTAAGAGGCTGCACACTGCAGTTTGCAGTTCTGCTGAGCACTGGGTTGATATCAGCTGTTCCATAGTCTCTGCTATCCTCACTGGAAGAGATCCTCTCACAAGCCTTCCTCAAACAGGATTCCTGCTCAGGAACTTGGAGAAGTTCCTCTGTAGTGAATACGGCCCACAGACCAGCAGTGCTGCTTTTCCCTGCAAATATCTCTCTCCAGTAATTTCTTAGTTCCAGTGGAGGGCTTTTCTGCTTCTAACACATTTGTAAAAGGATTACTCACTATTCATTTTGTGCAAATTGTTTTCCAAACTTTTTGGCATGATCTGGCCTGTTTTTACACATCTCATGACTTCCCAAAAGTTGGAACTTGAGTCAAGAGGAAAATTTTACAGGAGTAGCAGAAGTCACGCTCTTAGCATTAAGATAAATTTTTAATAACTTCTTTTAAGTTATTAAGCACTGGGTGTTACCATGGTCAATACCCTGCAATGTTTTGTGATCATCTTTAGTCTGTGAAAAAATGGAGTGGTACCTAAGGTGTTTTGTCCCTTAACTATGGTAACACAGCAATTTTCAAAATATTTCTTGCTTTCCTACTGTTAATTTTTCTAACATGACTTCAGTATTCCAAAATACTCTTTTCAAAATACAGGAGAAAGTCTTGATCCCTGAATATTGTAAATACACTAGAGATTCTTTATGCTGCTCACAGCACTGCTTTGATCGAGAACTGGATAGCACATTTCTTAACAACTTAAGAGCATGACAGGATGCCAGAAATGAAACCTCATTTTCTCAAAAACAAAAATTCCACCATTGCTAGACATGGTAACTGCCAAAAAGTCTCAGCAAGGTATACAAATTCCCTACCCTTTTTTCACCAATACTTTTACAACAAACTTACAGTGCGGTTCCTGATGTACAAAAACACCTTCTGAGTCTGCTGTGGCCCACTGATTATATCAGGGAAGCAGGCAGCTTCTTGAGATGTCATACGGTCATGTGGAAGTCTACTCTGGAAAGCTGCACCCTCCACACCTACAATAAAAAGACAAGTAGTCTACAGGCACTGCAAAGGAACACTACCCTTCCTAGCAAGTTCATTCAGCCATGAGACGATATGGTGGCCAATTTCATGTGATGCTTTTATTTAGTCCTTTTATTTACTTCTGCAAGACATACAGGTTTCCAAGTCAACAGTTCTTTGAATTACAGGTATCATCTAGAGATAATGAAAAAGCTACACTACAGGGGAGATAAACAAAAACCCCCAAAAAACAAAGCCTGAAAAATAAGTGGGGCAGGGGCACATATCAATATATTATATATAACATATATATATACACACACACACACACACACACATATATAGTGTCAATAAAACGTAAGTATTTTAGATGTTGTCCTTAATTTGTGGGGTTTCCAGTTTATAACAGAATCGGAAAAATGTTTCAGAACCTGTTCAAAGCCATAATATCTGTAATATATAAGCACAGCGTCTACCATCCCCTCTCACCTGCTTCTCAAAGTTTAATTTGCATAGACCTTCTCCAGCTAGAGGAACCCACCTTAAACTCTCATTTTGCATATTTGATATATTTACAGCAGGCAGTGCAATGAAATACAATCACACTTATGCATTTCTTGTGCTCCCTTCCCAAGTGCTGCCTCCAAAAAACAGATTTCTTACTTTTCTTTTTAAATGCTCCATATGTAAAAGACTGATGCTGAACCCATACAGGAGAGGTTTTCTCTATGGAAAGCCTTCATTCATACAGGAACTTGCATTTCTACCAATTCACACACTGGCAGTGATGTAACTACATTTCTGTACCCTGCTTTCCTCAGTCTCTGTACTATAGATAAAGTGACAAACTAAGACACAGCTGCATCAAGTGCTACAGTACAAGTAGAGTGCAGAAAGCAAATCCTGCAGGCATAGCGAGCAAAACAAAGTACTGAGATGTGAAATACAGCAAGAATAATATAAATCTCCCATGTCCTAGAAGTGACTTTGAACAGGACAGAGGACAAGGCATTCAATCTAGAAAGATAGAAGCTAATACATCCCATGGGCAAAAAACCCCACAAGTAACACAGTGAGATTAAGATCATTTGCTGAAACTGGAATTGTTCAAAAGATTACAATAAATAGCAAAGTAAATATAAGCTTGCAGTGTGTTACACTAACCAAGACAACCGTTTAAGAGTTTGAAGTTCATGTACAGCAGTACATGTCACTGTACCAGACAGAGGAATTCTCTGCTTTTAATTCTGGTGCCACCACACACCCCTTTAACTTCCAAGCATTTTTACTTCCCAAAGGTGCTGAAAAAAATCTAGGAAGGAAATGGTTGTGAAACTAACAAAAAAACCTCAAACCAAAACAAAACCCCCCAAATCAAACCAACCAAAAAAACCCCACACAAAACCCCCAATCAACCAAAAAAACCCAGAACGACAAAAGAAGAAAACCTAACCTCAAACAAACAACAAAAAAACAACCAACCAAAAAAAACCCACAACCAAAAATTCATTCACAAGTAAGGATCAAAATATCTGTGATGACTCAAGGTAAAGAAAACTGTCTGTAATCATTTACACAATTTTTACAACATGAATAAATCAGTAACAGAAGCTACAGAGCATTGCAAGCAAAATAAAATTAACCATAGGAGAAGCTGACACACCCACAATGTTTCCTGCACTAATAATTCAGTTGTGGAATAGAAACCCACAGCTCTACTACAACTTTAGTTTCTCCAGCAATAACCATTCCCCAAGCCTTCTGCTGTCCCTCCATCTAACACTGGCCCAAGTGTGCCAACATCTGTGTAGGAATGCATATGCTCAGCTAGGAATTCTGTAAAACTGGCCATGGAAATCAAACCAGTTACCAGTTCTCTGATACTTTACTAATGCTAACAATCTTAATTAAGGTTCTAGATCCTCAAGTGCTAGCAAAAAGCTCAGCAGCACAATTTTCAGAGAATAGCCAGTTAAAGACCTGAAACGCTGAACCTGACTCCCTCTTACAGGTTTGTGCTAAAAGAATTGTGCTCCTCCAGGTACCTGCTAAAAAGCCATGTAGTCATCAAATACCAGCAAACTCTCAGATGTGTGGATTTAAGGCAACTCAGCAGTTTATCGAAAAGCTTTGGGATTTATTTCTTCAAACTGAGCAGCCAGAGGACATGGTGCTGCTAACGGTTTTGGAAAGAACTCCCAAGGTGGGTTGAGTTGTGGGGGCTTTTAAGGCCATATATCTTTTGTGGCAATACCCAAACTTTAAAACTAGAATGACAGAATAGCTCCAGATGAGCACAGGTGTTCAGGAGGAAAGAAAAAAGCTAATAAAACAACCCACAAGAGCATCCAATACAAGAATTTAGAAAAAGCATAGTTATTAATAGCAAAGATACCATTTTTATTTGACCAACCACTGGAAGATCTTATAAGAACTAGATGTCCTTGCACTTCTGCAACAACACAGCTCAAATGTAAATGGATTTGGATTTCAGGCTGACTAAATCCCATTTCACACCCTTACTGCTTGTATTTCATGAAAGCCACAGATTACAGGGATTATCAGTTCAAAACTACATGGTTCTCCTTGGGGCAGGCAACTGAAGGAATGGTTCTGCCTAGACTGGATTATCAGCTCCTCTTCACACACATTTGTGCACACACACTTGCCCATTTCCTGACATTCACCATTAGCAACTAATTGGCTGAAGTTTTGATTATATCCTTCCCCACAGAAGAAATCCTGAGGGATGCTGCTCATTTAAAGACTTACTAAAACATCTGCAGATGAACACACTGAAAGGTTTCTGGCTGTTGAACTGGACAGTTGTTAGAGAATACTGTCAGCATATAATACAAAATGCAAAATATGCAGAATTTCCAATCAGCCAATGCCTGCCTAAAAATGAAATAGGCAATGCATCCTTAAGCCCATCAACCATGATAGACAGCAGTTCCATGCAAGTGGTAACATCCAAAACAGTATTCAGCTCCCTTACTTACAACAGCAAAGGATGCGCTCTTAGATGAGTATCTTGAAGTTCTATTTGCTTCAAAAAGAGCAACTTGGAGGTACAGAATAGGTTCTGGAGCCTTTGACTCTTTTGTTGAAAACCCTAATCCTGAAGTGAGAGCAAAAGCAGCAGAGTTGGAGGAAGATTTTAAGTAGTACTCCAAGTACTTAAGAGTAAAGACATCAATCCTGTGAACGAAGCAGTGAGTACTGCCAGCAGCAGTACCAAGGCCAAATGGCGAATGCAATTCACAATCCAGTCCACTGAGCAACAGACTGTGAATCTGCCCAGCAGGCAATCTCCTGGGCTAAGTGCTGGCACACAGGTCAAACACAAAGCTTTTCAAAAGACAGAAATGAGCAAAAAGGTACTCCATGCTATGTTTCTTCAGCAGATTATAAAAAAAGGGTATACTGTTCTAAAGCCCAGGGCTCAGTGTGTCAATCTAGGTGATACAAACTGGCTAGGTAAGAAACAGCTTTTTGTAAATTTAGACTCCTCTGAACATGGAGAGGAGTGGAGGGATGAGAGATCGGCCTGAGGCATTTCAACACAGATTAGCTAGTGCCCTTTTCCGCAGTTGTTACAGACCTCAACTGAAATCTGAATAACCCACACTTTTTAAACAGGTGGGTACACAACTCCTGCATCTCTTGCTAAATTCGGGACAACCACACCCATGCGCACTTGCAAGCATCAATCCCTAACTTGGCGGCTCTTGCTACTCAGTGGCAAGCATCAAACGCCACCCTCACCTGATGCTTGGCCGTCTCCATACCCTCCAGAACTGTCGTCTTGAAGTCCTCCTGCTTGCCCTGTGGAAGGAAAGAGGAGAACTCAGGGACCTTACTCCATAAGTTAAACCATACTGGACATAAAGGCCGGGCAGTTGGCGTTTTAGATATTAAATTTCACCAACTAACTAAACCCATTTGCTGAGAATCCCATCTTCTGGAACCTAGGTTCAGGGCACCAAAAAATTACATTCTAAAGTGTTATCCATGTTACTGGAACGCTTTACATCAGATTTTATGGGAAATAAAGAAGTACACCATATGTAGCATTCCTGGTGGCTAAATACTTATGATCTGGTGGATGGATACCATCAGATTCTATGGATCTCAAACCCTAAGAATTTGATAACCTTGCCTTTGGTGCTCCCAAGTCTCCCCATACCCCAAGGGGACAGTTTAAAGCATTTTGAAAAGCCTCTCATGTTCAAAATAGGAGCGCCTTTTTTTTTTTTTTTGCCATAAACCCTTCCTTTAAGCTTGATGCTAGAACATTTCTTGAAAGGCTCAGACCACTTACTTTGGCTTCAGTACCCTTGATGCGCCATCAGTGTTCTAACACACTTAAGATTGCCTTTGAAGCCAAATACATGTCATATCATTGATCAGCGATGTGATCAATACCCAGCACTGAAAGACATCAGTCTTTCAACATTCCCAGTGATGGAAATACGACGAAAGGCTAAGTATTCATCCAAAAGTTCTGAAGAAGTCTCAGAATTACCTTAGCCTGCATGTAAGTCCTAAACAGGACTGCAATACAAGCAGCAACAGAGCACATTGAGAAGAGAGATGAGTACAGCTGCAGTGTCTGCGGAAACAATGCCATTACACACCTCACACACTGCTCACTTCACAGGAGACACTAGCTCTGAGTTGAGCTCATGAGCAATATTCTTCCACAATCAGAGGTTTGCCTGAAGTCCTGTCACCTGCAGAGCTCAGGAAGCCATGGCACACTTCAGAGATGGCCCAGTGCTGTTCAGCTGGCTCCTGCTGTACCAAGGCTCCTTCAAACCGCACACTTCAACAGTCAGCAAGTCCAAACCAACATGCACTGAAACACACTGCAATAGTCACTGGAATGGAACAGCCACTTCCTAGAACACAACTGTTCAGGTGTAATCTCCAAACAGGTAAGAGCAAGGTCTAACCTGAGGCTAAACACACAATTGTTAATACTCTTTAGAGTCTGGGTGGACAGTTTTGCCAGACTGTAATTTAAGGCTCTTAGGGGATACACTAACTGAGAAGAATTTCATCTGAACTACAGATTTAACCCCTAAAGCAAGACATAGAAAGTTAAACAAATGTTTCCATACTATGCTAAATTGGATTAATCTAGAATGTCAAAACACTAAACATCTACAGATAAAACAAAATAGGAACTGAAACAAGACAGACATTTTCACTCAGTACAGCAGAGGAGCAATAGTTAGTACTTGTACAAAATCAGTCTGCCAGCAGGGAAGTGAAAAACTCACAGAGAGACTGTGACAAATAATTGTATTTTGACAGCCCTCACAAGACCCAAATTATGGTTCTGTGAATAAACACATCTGAAGCAGCAAGATAAAATTCTTTAATTGATCTACATTGCAAGTACCTTATATTGCTGGGAACATTTCAAGACCTGCTTCCATTCTGGGAGAGACTAACACCACTGAAACATAAATATTTACACTCAAGCATAGGCCATTAATTTGCAATAAAAGTTTCACCAGTGTCTTCCCCAAGTTAAGAAATTAAGAAGATTCTGACATCAGTCTGTGGTATTCATAATCCCTGAATTAACACTGACAATGAGCAGAGGGGGAAAAATTGCTCTCGGATTACTTACAGAAAGAAATCTGTATCTTCCTCTTCTCATCACTATTACTGATTGCTTGGACACAATTCTAAATGCTGCTCAGTCTGAGCAGAGAAGTGTGTAAACAAGGCCTGCTAGTGAAGATTGCCTCTCCTTCCCTGAAAGGAAGGTTCTAGTTTTAAAGGAACTAGCAGCAAGCAAACCGCTGATCCATGTTAACATCAAACTATTGCAGCTCAACAGAACATGTGCGAGGAGCAGAATCTGCTCAAAGTCTCAACACAACAGAACAACAGACCATGAGCTGAAGAGCAATCAGGAAGAAGGTCCACAAAGGAATCTACTTCATATAATTATCCACTGTCTCAGAATTAAGAATAGCAGCGCACAAGTATCACAGAGTACTGAACTTATTTAGGAAAACAGACAAGTCAGATAAAATAAAGAGACAAAGCACCACTCAGTTTGACTATTCCCTTTATGTTAATCTTGATCATATTCAGTTCATTGGAAAACTGCACCTAAAAATATAGGATTACCACGAAGTAAGAATACTGACAATACTAAAAGCCCAGGAGCTAGTAAAGAAAATCTTCTGTAGTTCTAAACATGAAAATCTAATTTGGTGAGGAAAAACAAAACAAAGATCCTTAGAGGAAAAAAAAACACAAAAGAAGCAAGCTCTTTGATTCCAAAAGGGATACTGGCAAACAAGAACACAAATGTCATCACTCAGCACCGAAAGGGAGTTTGGAAGCTTTTTGCTATTAGACAGTATTCCTCAACTAAAAAGAGAAGAGATACTCTAAGGAAATTATCTTAACCATTAAATACTGTCACACCTTTTAAAGCTGCTCTGCAATAGCATGCAGTATATCTTGTAAATCCAGACTGTAATAGCCAAAACACTTGGAATTCCCCACAGCTGAACACATTAATGGAACCTACTCAGAGAAGACCACCATTTTGCTGTCACCTGAAGTGTGACACTTAATAATCCCCTTCACTGTAAGCTTTCTGTGGGGACAGGCTAATGAAATACCAGACACTGGCACCAGGACATTTTTAAGTTGCACAATCAGGCTTTTCAATTTAAAAGCTGTAATGCGGCAGCTTTATGCCTCTACTGCAGTACCTCAATTTTTACAGGCTTAAAACACAGAAAGGAATTTTTTAAGGTCTGCAATGAGAATAAATCAACAGAAATACACAAGCTAACTAAAATTTTCCTAGATTTTCAGTATGCAATCCTACTCTAGTATTACTGTCCAATTTAGTATTTCTTATTGAACACTTCAATTTTTCCTTCAAAGTGACAGAGAGAGAAAAAACCTCAATTATAAACACTACTTTTATATACAGCAGACTCCATGCCGCCTCCTCCTAAAGGGTAGCTGAATTAGAAGTTTCAATGCACTTTTAACAGCCAGCATAAGATGACCTGATGTTCTTGATGCCTATATTAATAAAGACAAAAATAGAGAGATCCACAAACATATATAGTCTCAGAAACCTTTCAAATTACAGCAAGATTAGCTATGGAATAACAACTTGAAATTTGTCTTCTTTCTACTTTACTGCTTCACGCATATCACAGAATTTCTAGGAATAGAGAAATTATACGATGACCCAAAATCTACTCATTTCTAGGCAGCTAGATACAGCCTGTTTGAAAATTGATTGTATTTAGATTGCTAAAAGATAGTGCTCGCAAAATAACTCTTTAACAGGCTGTTGTGTGTATAGAATAGCATGACTCATCACTGCTGATGTTCCATGTTTCTTCCTTCATGGGATAAAACCTGTTCCACTGTACTTCACTGATTATGCCTCCAGCTGATTTCAATAATCATTCTTAGAGGCACAAAATGGAATCTGAGAGAAATAAAAAATGCATTAATATTAGGTCTCAAGGATTAAACACAATGTGTAAGCTAAATTAAATAGTAAGCTTAAAATATCTGCTTAATTACACCTATTAAAATTCCATTTTTGCTACATCAGCTACAACTGGAGTGGCAGGATTTTTATCACTGCAAGTATTTCAGTCAAGCATATGAGCTATAGTATTCCTCTATCAAGGCAGGAGCCAACAGCTGTGACAAGGAGAGGTTACAATGGCAAATCCTAAGAGATAAAACACACCCATAGCTTTTAATACCTTTTCTGCAACTGAAGGTAGGTATCCCCAAGTTAACATCAGTGCTATGCCTACATTCTCAAACCTGCCAGCCAGAAATAAAACTAAGATAACTGAAGACTAAGTGACTCACATAAGTGATGAACCTGCAAAGATTCAACTACTAGATTTCAGCTCGTCTAAAACCAACTAGTAGACACGTTATCTCATTAAATCTCTTGACTCCGAACTTTGCAAAAGCATGACCTTCTATACAGCTGAGTGATACCCCACCAACAGATCTCACTAATGGTGGTAATTGTAAACACAATGGAGGTAAAGAATAGGGTACTGCTACTACTACATATTTCAAAAGCTGCCTCCTGAACAAGACTAACCAAAAAACTTCTCAATGTAAAGTGAAGCTCTGTCAAAGGTAATAAGGAAAGCACTAAAATTTAAGCAAACCATATCCAACCAGAACTTAAGATTAGAGTCATAGTTTAAAGCCACAGGAATCACAGTAGATTAATCTGTTCTTCTGCATAACAAACCCCCCATAAACCCAACCTCTTCTTTCTCCAAGGAATAAGTGAATGTTCGTACACAAGCAGGTGTGGCAGCAGAGAGCCAGAGAGGCTATTCTGGTCAATAAGCTTCCAAAATAAGTCAATAAGGATCATGAGAATATAGCACAAGAGGTTTGGCTTCATTTGGAATTAGATTAATGCATATTCCTATCTTTACCGGGCTGTTCTGTGTTTCCCCCCCACCTTCCACACACGGGGCCACCAAATAAAACACTGTGGAACAATTATTCAAAATCAGATTGAAACCAGACATGGGATTCATGATGCCACACCCGGCCCTACCTAATTTCTGTTAACAAACCAGATAAATAGTGTCAGAGGAGAAGGTCTCTCTTCACTCACCAGACGGTTCCTCTGGCTCACTTTCATTCTCTTCTTCTGCAGGAGCCGGTGGAGGTGGTGGGGGTAGTTTTTTCTCTTTCTCAGCTTTAGCATTTCTCTCTTCTTCAGAGTAATACTCATCTTCTGACAGGTTTGCAAGACTCTCATCCATCTCTCTATACTCCACCTGTAAAAAGCACAACAGAACATAAACACACTGAAAATGTCTGTAAGTCATGCTACTAACATTAATGTTGCAAGTAACAAAATTGCTTACAGTTTAAAGAAAAGGCTTGAGTTACCTTATGCTGAGTCTTACCACAGATACCATGTTATAAAATGCAACAAAGCTTAACAAGTTCCAAATGCTTTTGCCTCAACCTAAAAAAAAAAAAATCTTCAGCACCCTATAGTAGGAACTTTCTACTCACATCAAGCCCAGTTTATGTGTATTTGTTATATTATCATTTAACCTCTCCGGTTTTCTTCCCTTCCTTCCCTGCCAAACTCAGGGATAACCAGCAGCCTGTATGTCCACTCCATATGTTCAAACTTGAATTTCATCAGCTAAGCACAGATAACCAGAAGTATACACAAGATTTCCTGTGGAAATCCCACCTGTGTCCTGTATGGTCTCCTGCTTACTGGGAATCTTGCGCTGGTACAGAGGCTCACGGCTGCTTCCTCTCCAGAATGGTCAACACAAGAAACATCCCTTTCCCTCATCCTCCCCCAATCTTTATTGCCGTATATGTTTTGTTCTGTTCTCCAGTAAAAATGAATAAAATTACCAGCCAAACCCACACCCGACTCCAATTTAAAGGAACATGGAAACCCCAAGAACTAGCCTGGAAGGGCTGCATCTCATACTGCTTAGCCAATCAAGCTTTAATCCAGTAAGAAAGCTTTGTACACTGGTGTTGAATTTCCCCACTGATTGGAAAGGAAAAAAGCACTTCTCAATATGCAGCCATGGGAAAAATAAAAAGAAAGCAGCTAGTGACCCTCCCACATCCGACAGGTCAGCTTCCCCCAGGAAATGACAAAAACAGCTCTGGATTTCTCACCAAAAGAACAAAAAATCTTTCACAGTCGAAGTTCAGTCACTAAGAAGGGGCAATAATGGGCACAATTCAAAGTAGCTTTGGGAAGCCTGCGTACAGGAAACCCTGGATTCTTCAAGACATTAACATACTCCATGATCTGCTATCTTTTAAATATTTACATTCCACAATGTCCAGCATATTCAGTTTTTCACACTGTTGCACCTCCAGGACCTTCTGTGAACTCCCACTCTGAAGCAAGTTAACAGTGACCACTCAGCACATCCATAGATTACCACAGGTATTTGAAGCCACACACACACTACTTCTGTCCAAAGGCCCTCTGAAGTCTCCCATTCCCTTTGAGCTGCCACAATTTTCAAAGAACAATCAAGTCCAATAAAAAACCCTAAGCTTTTCCCTAGATTTATTTTCAACCTAGATACCCTCCCAAACTAAGTTCACACCACACAAATTCATGGGAAGGTCTCATGCTGGCCTGAATGCTCAAGGGGACAGATGGTGCACAAGAGACGAATGCCCTTTGCAGATAGATACTGTCAGTGCAAAGAAACATCACCAACACACAATCCACATAGAGCACTAATTCCTACTTGTCAACAGGCCACTATAAAGCAGGAATGCTGCCTCTGAAGATTACAGAATGGTCTGGACTAGAAGGGACATTCAAACCCATCTCACTCCACCCACCCTGCTATGGGCAGGGACACCTTTCACTAGACCAGGTTGCTCCAAGCCCTGTCCAACGTGTCCATGAACACTTCCAGGGATGAGGCAGTCACAGCTTCTCTGAGCAACATGTCCAAGGGCCTCAACACCCTCATTGTAAAAAATGCCTTATGTCCAGTCTACATCTACCTTATTTTGATTTACAAGATGCACCACTGACCTACCCAACAGGTCCTGCGTGCGAAGGACCAGTCCAGTTATCACATCATACAACAGCTCTGAAGAGCCACATTCAATGCTACAAGACAGAACAGTTCCAAAAAGTAATTTTAGCTTCCATGTCAAACACCCCAACCCCAGGCACAGCCAAGATCTTCAATATCTTCTGAAACAAGGTTCCAAGAAAAAGTTTCACGTAAAAAGGGTAATATTCTCATATATTCAGAACAACAGATAAAAATTACATACTACAGACCCAAACTGTTGGAGACCCTTTACAGCCTTCATATTTCATTGCTAAATCTCACCCTTACACAGCCTTGACTTAGCTCTCCAGTGCCAATGGAGGGAAGGTGAGGAACGCTGGACTGGGTGTGGCCATCACCTTCACAGTCTTGCAAAACCAGCATCATCCCATGTACATGAGCCTCGAGAGGCTGCATCCTTATATCATAGTAACAGACGAATTTGCTGATAAAATGTAAGCTCATGAGCGCTCCAATACACTGCCATGGATTTGGACTGTTTTTACTGCTCGGTAACGGGTCAGGAACCGCGAAATTCCTGAACAGCTGCAAACATCTCTCCTTTATGACAGGACACGAGTCCTCCCCAGAGCCCGCGAAGGTGAGCTAGGACAACAGGGAATCTTGATCTTAACCTTAAGACAATGTGGCTTCCTGGGCGCCCGCGTGTTCGTCCTTTGCACTCACGACACCGCAGCCCCCG
>NW_008237896.1:158900-188635 GCF_000691975.1 Corvus brachyrhynchos
TGGAGCTCGTGGATCGTCCTTGTGCCCGCGCCCGACCCGCGGAGCCGCCACCGGTTCCGACCCCGCGGGCCTCGCTCGCCTCCATCGGACCCTGAGCGAGCACATGCCTCGCACATCGCTCGCGGCCATCACAAGCGGACCCCGCACACACAGCTTTCCCACTGCTCCCCAGCCTGCACACCTGACCCACGTACACAGCAGCAGGACCTGCTGGAAACTGAGAGCAGTAAGGAGCCCTGTGGCCCTAACAGTCCTGCGTGAACAAATGGAGGCCCTTGAAACGCGTTGAAAGGGAGACGTTTATGCCTATTTCATCACAGAATGGTTTGGATTGGAAGGGACCTTAAAGCTCATCTTAAAGCATGGGCAAGGACACCTTCCACTATCCCAGGTTGCTCCAAGCCTGTCCAACCTGGCCTTGGACACTTTCAGGGATGGGCAGTCACAGCTTCTCTGGGGCAACCTGTGCCCGTTGTTCCTCAGTAAAGGATTTCTTTATAATATCTGATCTAAATCTACCTTCCTTCAGCTTAAAGCCATCCCTCCCTGTCCTGTCATTCCAGGCTCTTGTCAAAAGTCCCTCTCAGCTCTCTTGGAGCCCCTTTAGGCCCTGGAAAGGGCTCTAAGGTCTCCCTGGAGCCTTCCCTTCTTCAGGTGAACACACCCAGCTCTCCAGGCCTGTCTCCAGAGCAGAGGGGCTCCAGCACTTGGAACATCTCTGTGGCCTCCTTTAGACTCATTCCAACAGGCCTATGTCGCTCTTATATTGGGGATGCCAGAGCTGGATGCAGCTCTGCAGATGGGGTCTCATCCTAGTGGAGCAAAGGGATAGAATCCCCTCCCTTGTCCTGCCCATGCTGCTGGGGATCAGCCCAGGGCCCTTGGGTCTCTGGGCTGCCAGCACACATTACCAAGACACATCAAGCTTCATTTTCACAAACGATTCAATTTTAGTCCTTCTGTCACCTTTCAAGGTCTGGGACTTTTCCTCAGCATGTCTTCTTCCCAGGTTTCTACTTAGACCAGCAGAAAAAGCTGGTAAGGTAGGAAATAGGAAGTTGAAGCTCCAGCCTTTGGATAGGACACAAATGATCGATGCCCAGCAGTCCCACAGATGCCTGGGAGGAGCATACTGCCAGAGATGTTCTGCTCTGGGTTCCCTTGTCTTGAGTATCTGAAGAGTATTTGCTAAAGGTAATAGAAAATTATATGCACACTTGCTAATTTTCTTGCCTCTCTCCTTAAAACTGGTCATTAGCAGACCTACTTCGGCTTGAAGCTGGTACTGGCTTATCACATGGCTGTATAGACACTGTAAGAGTATTTAGGTACCTGGGAAGGCAGAAGTTGCGCAGGAAGACTTAGGGGTAATTTTGACCGTTCTTAGGGAGACAGGAAGCAACTACAGGATGTAGAAGGTCTGCAAGATGTAGCTGATGCACTCCAGATGGCCCGTAGTAATGTGGGCAGGTAAAAGGTCAGCAGCACGCTCTGACAAACAACTGCAGTGCTGAGAAGCAACTGGAGCAGAATGGAACCAACTCTGAAACCTTGTTCAGTAGTTATATATGAAATCCAGCTAGAAGAACTGCAGAGATAACTAAACAGTGATAGGGGAGAAAAGGAAGTAACAGGCAATTGCTGTAAGAACACTATCTTCGCCTGTAAGCTAAGTATTTTAAGTATTTCATGCTTCCATAGAAACTAGCATTTCCTTCATCTTCCCACTTTAATCTCCTTTTGTTTGCATTTACCCAAATTTCTGAAATGGCCAGAAAATTCTTTTTTGCATACAATTTTTATCTAATGGATGAGACAAATGGTTTTCTCAAAGCACACATAACATGTTTTCCATAGCTTTACACCAGCCAATGTCTCATTCAAAACTTGACACATTTATCCTTCTGAATTGACAGATTTAAGTTAATGCTTTTATTTTTGAGGGCCTTTTATTAAATACAGTTAACATGACAAATATAGGCTCTCCATGTTTGTAAAAGTGTCTCCTAAATCCGTATCTATACTTTAGCTCCATATTTGCTGGGGTATAAACACAATTAGAATAAGGCGCACAAAGGGCTTTCAAGCAACATCTTGTTTCACCCAAGACATCATTGTGCCCATCATCTTATAAGGCATTTTTCCCTATGATCAGAAAAACAAATGTAAGCTAACAATAAAACATATGAGAGTATTCTGACATGTGAAACAATGACAATTTGCTTCAATGATTTCTCTCTTTGTACAGAGCTGAGCAGAACTTTTTCATTTACTGCAGATAGGAAATCTGATTTTTATATGGAGTATGTGTATTCAGGCTGGTTCAAAACATTTGTATGCACATGAAAACTTATATTTTACTTTTAATTTTACTTCAACAAAAGTAAATATAATCCCATTTTTCATCAGAAAGTCTGAGATAATCAATGCCGAAGCCATTTCCACATTTACCCATTTTGTTCTTTAGTAACTGATGTGGGCAAACTGTTTCCTGGGCTTTTCATATGTAAGAATTTTTATATATAAGAACAGTGATGAAGAATACTACTATTTCAGCTGGATTCATATTAATGAAAAACCCTCAATGGAATGGAGGATAAGCCCCCTCAGAATGAAAGCATGGCTCTGATACACTGGCTGAGCAACTGGACATTTCCATATACACAAAAAATCTAGGCAAAGTACAACAGAAATGGAGGAACTGAGATGTGGAAAAAAGGAGAACAAGAGAGAATTAGCAATTTTCTCCAACACGTGGGTCCAGTCCTGATTCCCTGTAACATCCTTCCCACACCCCCAGCAGCACCATGGGCAATAAATGCCCACTATAATGCTACTAAATACCACCTAGTGCTCATTTTCAAGGAAGACATGGTACATTTCCTCAGCTATAATTCATCCTTCTTCCCACACTTCAGAAAAAGAGGGTTTTATTAAGTAGCATTTTTCATTATGACAGACATGAATGCAGGAGAAAAGCCTGCAGCTGCATTCAGCTTTTTAAAACACACTGGCAAGTACAACTATCATTACACAGTAAATCAAGTCACCCAAAGCCTCTTCACTGTGAAGAGGGTGAGACTGGGAAGCTTCACAGAATGCTGAGAATAGAAAAAGGACCAAAAGCAATGTTCAAGGCATACATAAACTGAAGTAAAAGGTGCTTTGAAGTCTATACTTGTTTTCGTCCCTTTAAAAGTCTATACTATGATATGGAAATAAAAGTCAGTGTGTGGGTGGGGGGGAAGGTCTTCACCCAGCACTTTTTCTAAATTAAGTTCCACGGTTTTGTTTTTGTTAAAAATAAGTCATTCATAATTTAATACCTGTTTCAGGATACTCAGATCTGTGGTGCTGTTAACAGTGCACTAATTTGCATTATCCATTTAAAAAAAACTAAAAAGCCGCTCTGAACTTTGCTTCTGAGATGGAAGCACTGTCTCTGAACCAGCAATCATTGCTGTCACTCTTGCTTTGCATCTTTCAAGGCCTGAAGTCTTTCTAAAAGGGGTGGGTGGGAGTAATGCCACATTGAAAAGATCCAGTCAGAAACAGGGAATCCTAAATTATCTTTGTTTAGCTTGATCAAAGCAGAATATAGGTCTTTAGCCTTCCCAAGTTCCTTGGCAAATGCATCTGCTTGAAACTCAAATCGTCGGCTTAATACAGTCAAACAAAATGAGAGAACCTGTGGAGAGAAATGTATTAAAAATTATTTTAAAATTCAGCTATCTGCAAATCCCTTCAGTGCCAGTAAATACCACCATATCTAGTTTCCCGCATCCCACACATCACTGTGGCTGCAGACTGATCTCACTAAGCTTTATCCAAGCCATACCTCAAACTGGGAGTCCTACCCAACATGCAGCACTAAGCCAGATTATCAAAATGAGGCACCCAATACAGCCCCTAGAAACTTCAAACTTCCCCTGACAAAACAGAATCATTACTTAAATAGGATGATACTTCAGTGTCATTACCTCATTGTAAGGTGAAAAAATGAACTGGAAAATAATCATCAAGCCTATCAGGGTAGGTTGGGTGTCATAGAAACCAAATGCAGCAAAGAGTTCTTTTTGACCAATTAGCACAGCAAACAAGAAGAAGCAAAGGAAGGAATTCATCTAGAGAAAAGAAAAAACATTCTTAATTAAGATAAGTCATTACATAACCTCACATTACAGATTTGCACAGGGATGCCACTGTAAAAAAACAAGTAGATTACTTTTGAACTAATATACAGAGAGGAACAAACAGCTGGTCTTTACCTGCTTCTGAAACGCAACAGTAAAAGAACCACTATTTTCTGTCAGTGAGCAAAAAAAAAGTAATGAAGGGAAATGAAAAAGCAAGAAGAGAAGCAAGGAGGGAGAACAGGGTAGAACCCATTTCCTTGGAATTAAGCATAGGTTCTAAAAAGTTTAAAGCCAAACAAAATGTGTCTGTGCTGTGTTGTACTTCTATTCCTGGAAACAATCTATGCTTCCATCTAAGCTGTGCAGCACTGTGTACAAGCACCGTGCTTGCCTGGCTTTTCAGAGCCAAGAGGCAGGACCATGTGTTACCAAGTTTTCTAGAGGGGGAGATTAGTACCTTTTCAAGCTAAGTGGTTGTTTGGTCTTTTTAGAGTAATATGGAAGGTGCCAGAATACTGTTTGTTATTGAAACACACAGAACAGAAAAGAAGGATGGCTGTGATAGCAAACAACCAACAGAAAAAGTGTAAGATTTTGCAGAAGAATTTGTGAAAATTTCTGAAGTTGAGGATAAAGTCTATCACAGCAAAACAGTAATATCTAGAAAATGTATCCAAAGACAAATTACATGAGCTAAGTGGCAAAAACAGTGTACTAGTTACTAGCTAGCAGGGATCAATGCTAATACAAGAAATTGGGAAGTAATTGCCTTAAAGCAAAAAGCAGAAAGGGCCTCACTGAAACATTCAGCTGCACAGGTAAGAAAAAGCCAGTATGGAAGCAGTTTCCTTAACAGGAGCTTAACAGTGATGTTTACAGCCTGAAAAGCTTGTGAATAGCCTTTGAAAAAGAACAGAACAGCATTCCTGGAACAGTGCACACATCTCAAGAAAGACATGATTTACTAAGCAAGCTCACAGATGACACAAAACTGGGAGGAGCTGTTGACTCCATGGAAGCCAGGGAGGCCCTGCAGAGAGACCTCAACCAATTAGAGGGCTGGGCAATCACCAGCCATGTGAAGTTCAACAAGGCAAAGTGCCGGATTCTGCACATGGGATGGGGCAACCCTGGATGTACGGACAGAGTGGGGAATGAGATGGAAAGCAGCACCAAGGAAAGGGACCTGGAGGTCCTCCTGGCTGATGGCCAGCTGGATCTGCAGTGCCCTAGCAGCCTGGGAGACATCAGGGACAGCACTGCAGGCTGGGCCAGGAAGGGGATTGTCCTGCTCTGCTCTGGGCTGAGCAGCCTCAGCTTGAATATTGTGAGCAGATTTGGTCACCACAATATAAGAAAGACATTAAACTATTAGAGAGCATCCAAAGGAAGGCAACAAAGATGTTGATGGGCCTTGAGGGGAAGCTGTATGAGGAGCAACTGAGGCCACGTGGTCTGTTCAGCCTGGAGAAGAGGAGAGTAAGGGGAAGACTTCTTGCAGTTACAACTTCCTTGAGAGAGGAAGAGGAGGGGCACACTGATCTCTCCTCTGTGGTGACCAGTGACAGGACCCGAGGGAATGGCCTGAAGTTGTATCAGGGGAGGTTTAGATTAGATAATAGAAAAAGGTTCTTCATCCAGAGAGTGGAAGGGCACTGGAATGAGCTCCCTTGAGAAGTGATCACAGCACTATGCCTGACAGAATTCAGAAAGCATTTAGACAATGCTCTCAGCCACATGGTGTGGCTCTTGGGGATAGTCCTGTGCAGGGCAGGGAGATGGACTTGTGAGATCCCTTCCAAATCAGGATATTCTGTGGTTCTATGATGAAATTACAGAAGGTATGCAGGAGGGCAGCTCAGACAAACAAAACAGAAAAGGCTGAGAACTTGGAGAAAAGAAGCATGAGTGATACCTAGAACAACACAGATCTGTAACAAAGCAATTACATATTTCTACAGAGATTGCTTCATTGTTCACCCCCATTTGGGCATGCACCAAAATCAGAACAATGAAGTTATTCACCAATGTACAAGGTAAGAGAATAAAATATAAGTAAGTACAAATACCCTCCTATATCAGATTTCCTAATCCTCAGTCACATTTCTTGTCAGCTCTTAAAGGAATGAGGATGACAGATGCTCTCAGACACATGCTGCAAAGCTTTCTCAGAGGTAATAACAAAAACCTATGCAGGCTGGGAGTCGGGATGCATCCAGTCCTAGCCTAGCACAGGGATGGAAACAGACCATCAGAAAAGGCTGTGAGATTAAATAAGTGTTAAAAAGCAAGATATATGTGTCTCAACTTGCCTTGGTTCCAGCCAGGACAGGATCAATTTTTGCAGTAGCCAGGAAGGGCCATGGCCAGGACATGGAGGTTATTCTGTACCACCTCACGTCATTGCTGGGGGGCAGGGAGGCTCTTCCAAGGAGAAGGGGTTCCTTCCAGTTGAGAAAACTTGGCAATGGGAGCCACCTGTTACTGTCTATTACCAGAGTTATTTTTTCCCATGTCTTTCCTCGTACCCTCTGTCATCAGTATTGTTGTTACTGTTCATTTTCTTATCTCACTGCTGTTTCCAGTAAATTGTCCTTATCTCAACCTGTGATCTTTGCCTTTTGTGCCTCCAATTCTCCTCTCCATTCCACCACAGCAGGGAGGGGAAGGGGAAAAGTGGGGGAGCAAGAGAGTAGTTTTGAAGTCTTGGAGGCACTGAATTGGGGAGCAACATTCCTAAACCACCACAGCCTTATTTAGTGCCTGTGTGGCATGAAGGGTTGACATAAGAACAGATCTACCCAGACCGAGTTGGAAACACATTTGAATTAAAGATTCGCTGTATTAGGTAAGGAGCCACTGATCACAATGTTGCTTGGTCTGTTCATGTGAGTGTGGTCCTAACCCTGTATGTATTCCCCTTAATGCACCATGTGCTCCTCGTGATGATTATTTTTTAGTGAGGGGAGAGGGATCAGCATTGCTCTGTTGATGTACTGTGTGATATCAGTTTATGACATGATACCATCAAGGGCATCAAGAGATTTGGGATGTGTATTCAGTGTTTCTCTCCTACCCTTACCTCAGGTGCTGCTTTTGAGAGGCCATTAATAAGGGTACTGAGCCTGTGGGGCAAGCAGAGGATGATTTTCCCCAGCTTTCCAGCCCCTTTTTGTCCTTCAGGCCTTTTAAAACACCATTTGAGAATTCTGAAGTCCCCTTGGATGTTAGGAAAAGCATGCTCTGGCTGATAGATCTGCCAGGCATCTTCAGTACGGTCCACACCATGTTCAAGAGTTGGGACGGAGTTTTCTAGGAAGGTTATTCAGAGGTCTGCCCAAAGCATGGACAGTCATGAGTAGCACAGAATATGGGGGGAAATGAGCCAGTTTTGGGGGAAATTCTCTGCTCCAGTGGTTTGGGAGTTCTCCCCTGAACAACTACAGGACCCTGATAAAGTGACAGAACAATTGCAAAGCAAAGCTGCAGCAACTCCTGAGAGGAGCAACTTATTGCAGTATGCTGGGTCCTGGCTACTATTTATCAGACACTGCTCATCACTAGACAGTACTCACGCACCTGTGGCCACCCAAACTGCAGCTGAACCAGAAGAACACCCCGTGCCAGAAGAAGAAATACAAGACCAAATCAGTTTGCCTAGTGAGGGATGAAGAGAAAGCAGGGCCCTCAAAACAGGAAGGAGAGGCAAAGCCAGAGATAATCCCTATACCTGGGTGAGCTGCAAGATACGTAAAAAAGATTTCAGCCACTGGTTGTGTGAGCCCCTGGTGGCCCAGCTCCTCCAGTGCTGGAATATCACAGCCGATGATGTGAAACTAGAGGGTAGTGAAGCCCAGCAACTGGCATCCCTGTCCCAGGATGTGGGCATTAACAAGGGGATTGGGAAGAGGACAGAGACTCTCAACCTCTGTAGGCAACTCCTGTCAAGCATGAGGGAAAGGTACCCCTTCTAGGATGATCTATTAGTGCACCAAGGCAAGTGGAACACCATAGAGAAAGGTTTCCAGTATCTGAGAGCTGTGCTGGAGGTACTCTATAAGGCTTTAAGTAACAAGCAGTCCCCTGTAGATCCAGATGAGGTCCAGTGTACACAATCCACGGAGTGGAAGTTTTTAGGGAGCATGCCATCGCCGTATGCCAACTCATTGACTTGGATGTCAATGAAAGAAGGAGAACAAAACAGTGCTTCACATGACTACCTGACTCTGGCAATATGATGATCTTTTTCCTCTCTACCAATCTGCACCTTGGCTGCGGAAAGACTGTCCAAGACTTCAAACAGACTTGAACGACTTGAGCAAGTTAAAGAGGAAATGTCCCATGTCCCACCAGCACGGACCAGAGTCTCTGCTATTGGGAGCAGCTGCCCCCTCTGCTCAAGAGAGAGGGTACACACCGTGAGGAAAGCTGTGGTTTTACCTGTGTGACAATGGAGACGACACAAAGTGGGATGGAAAACCCACCTGTGCCCTAGCAGCAAGAGTACGTGAGTTGAGAGGTAGAACAACCACTGCAGGAAATTCTACAAGGATAAAAGCTGCTCCAGCTTCCAGTGGGAAGCTCCTCAGACAAAACAGAATAGCTGATGTTACTTCCAATCCTCTTGAAGGGACCTCCAGTTTATATTTACAAGAGGTGACCAATGAGTACTATGACCAAGATTAAAAGGGCCCTGGCTCCAGCCAGGTGGAGGAAAGGGACAATCGGATCTACTGGACTCTCTGGATCCAATGGCCTGGCACATCAGACCCGAAAGAGTACAAGGCTTTAGTTGACACCAGGGCATCTTGATGCCATCAAGATACCTAGGGGCAGAATCTGTCTCTCTTTCTGGGGTGACAGGGGGATCCCAACAGCTGAAGTGTGCCTAACTGGGAATGAATGGCAAAATCCCCCCATTGTGACTGGTTCAGAGATCCTGTTCATCCTGGGCAAAAATGACCTGAGGAGATGGTATTTCCAGGACCCAGAAGGGCGTCATTGGCCTTTCAGGATAACTGCTGTACAGACAGAGGAAATTTGACAGATGAATCCCTTGCCTGATCTCTCACAGGACCTTTCTGCTGTGGGACTGCTGAGTGTCAAAGAACAACAGCTACCAATCGCTACCACAACAGTGCATCGTCGATAATACTGCACCAACTGGGACTCCATGCCACCGTCCATGAGACGATTCATGGAGAGCCAGAGACTTCTCATCAAGACTCGTTCATCCTTCAGTAGCCCCATGTGGCTTGTGCGTAAGTCCATCAGAGAGTGGAGACTGACAGTGGACTATCGTGGCCTGAACGAAGTCATGCCACCACTGAGTGCTGCTGTGCCAGACATGCTGGAACTTCAGTATGAGCTGGAGTCCAGGGCAGCAGAGTGGTGCCACCATCAAAATTGCTAATGTGCTCTTCTCCATTCCTCTGGCAGCAGAGTGCAGGCCACAGTTTGCTTTCACCTGGAGGGGTGTCCAGTACTGGAACTGCCTGCCCCAAGGGAGGAAACACAGCCCAACTATTTGCCATGGACTGATCTAGACTGGGAAGGGTTGGATCTGAACTAGCAACATAAGGGTGAGTCATTTCTGGCTTGGTGGACCCAAGATGCCTCAGATCATCAGGGAAGAGATGAAACAAACAGGTGGGCTCGTGATCAAGGAGTGGACTTAACCATGGACACCATCTCCCAGGTTATCTATAGCTGTGAAACATGCTGTGATCAAGCAGGGCCCAAAGGGTAAAGCCTCTGTGGTCTGGGTGTCAATGGTCGAAATATCAATCTGGGGAGGCCTGGCAGATCGATTACATCACACTCCCACAGAGCCTCCAAGGCAAGTGCTATGTGCTGACAATGGCAGGAACAACCCCTGGACGGCTGGAGAAGCACCCTGTGCCTCACGGCACTGCCCAGAACACCAACCTGGGCCTTGAAAAGCAAGTCCTGTGGTGGCATGGCACCCCAGAAAGAATTGAGTCAGACAACGGGACTCATTTCAAAAGCAGCCTCATAGACACCTGGGTCGGAGAGCACAGGATTGAGTGGGTGTATCACATTCCCTATCAGGTACCAGTCTCTGGGAAAATTGAACAGTACAGTGGACTGTTAGAAACCACACTGAAAGCAAGGGGTGGTGGGACCTGCAAACATTGGGATCTACATTTAGTGAAGACCATCTGGTTAGTTAACCCCAGAGGCTCTACCAATTGAGCTGGCCCTGCTCAACAGCCTACATAGCATAGATGGGGATAAAGTCTCTTGGTGCATATTAGAAATGTGTTAGGGAAGACAGTTTGCATTAGTTCTGCATCAAGCAAAGGCAAACCCATCTGTGAGACTGTTTTTTGCTCAGTGACCTGGATGCACTTGGTGGGTAATGCAAAAGGATGCTATGCAGGGCCAGGAGTTAGACTTGGTGATCATTGTGCGTCCCTTCCAACTTGGCTTATTCTGTGATTCTGTGAAACATGATGTGTACCTCAAGGGGATTTGATTTTTGGGTGAACAGTCTATAATGTTGAATTATACAATACTGTTTGCTCAATGACACTGCCACTGTGTGCCATAACTACCATGACCAATGAGTATGGAGTATGTCAGATACACAAGCCGTGAGCTCCTGACGCAGCTTGCAACCAGCCAACAGCACACCAGCCCTGCTGTCCTGGAAGACATCTAGGACCGATAGAACCCACAGCCATGGACTAAATGAACTCAACAGACACCTTGGAGGTACAGTCACCAACTATGGAAATGATAGCTGCACTTGTGTGTGTATATATCCACACACATATATCTAAGTATATATATAGTTGGAAGGTGTAGGATCTGGGCATGTCATAGACGATACCGAATAAGGGGGGGCTAATGCCCTGGTTCTGGCCAAGACAGAGTTAATTTTTGCAGTACACATGAGGGGCCATGGCCAGGACAAGGAGGTTATTCTATACCACCTCCCATCATTGCTGGAGACAGGGAGAAGAAAGGCTTTCCCAGGGAGAAGGGGTTTCTACCAGTTGAGAAAACATGGCAGAGGGAGCTGTCCAGTATTGTCTACTGTACAGTTGTTTTTTTCTGTACGAATCCTTTATTTTCTTGCACCCACTGTCATCAGTATTGTTGCTGTTACTGTTTGTTTTCTTATCGCATTGCTGTTCTTATCTCAACTAGTGAGTGATCTTTGCATTTTATGCCTCCAATTCTCCTCTTCAATCTGCGACAGAGAGGAGGGGAAGGGGAAAAGTGGGGGAGTGAGAGAGTGGTTTTGGAAGTCTTGGTGGGGGCACTGAATTGGGGAGTACCATTCCTAAACCATGACACAACTTCAGAAGGCTGCTCAGATGAATTAAAACGGCAGTAGACATGCTTTCTGAGATGCTTACTACCAACCAGATGAAGCAAGGGAGGGAACAGAAAGGCCAGTATATGTTCATTGTAGATAGAGCAAAGAAAAAAACCCAAACTTTCTGTCACAGAGCATAAGTATATCAGGTGAATGTACACTGACAAATCTGAAAGAGGGCATTTGGAAACAGCTATAATTACAGATGTTCCAGGAAAAAAAAAACAGTTTATCATAACTTACCTGGCTGATGATTATATTTTTGACAGTATGACCTAGTTTCCAGTGACCCAATTCATGACCGAGTACAGCCAGAACTTCTTCATTTTTACATCCTTGTTTCTTATTCTGAGGGAATAACAAAACAGAAGTATTATCAGGTATATCTGAACACAACCAAATAAATTTCTTACTCATTTGTTTTTTCCTTGGTCATTTAAGTATCCCTAGATCAGACCATTCCCTTCCAACAGCAGAAACACACATATAATTTCTTGCTGAGCCTTTTTCATGAAGATACTTACAAAAATAGAATCTTTTAAGTTTAAGAAGATTTCTACTATGAGGTGGTGTTTTCTTATTTCTATGTATGCAGACATGCTGATGCAAACCTGAAAGAACACTGAAGATCTGTCTTCCAAACACTCTCCTACCATCCCTCCTTCTCATCCTGTTTATTTACTCAAGCAAAGCATTACACTGGAAGCAGGTATTCAGAGCTCCAGACTTTCAGAGGAAAATTGAGAGCAAAGCCCTGTTCCTACTTCCTTCAACACTCAACATGTAGCCTTCCTCCCAATGCGGTACTGTTCCTTTAAAAAGGAACTGTCCTCTTCAAAAAGCCCTATGACATGCCTTAAAGCTATAGTTAGGAAGGACAACTGCACGTTCAAAGATCCATTAGCAAGTCAGAAGCAAACACAAAGGCTGAAGAACCTGTTGAAATGGAACACAGACTCTCATTATGACTAGATCAGGTGAGCTCAACATCCCCTCCTCTCACCACCCACTCCTGCAGTTTTGACAAACAAAACTCTAGGAACCACTAACATTCTGTCAAGGAACAGAAGCTGGACTGAATAACAGTCTAGACATTGATCTAACCTTAGGCTGCACGAGGCCATTTGTTTTTCTCAGAATTATTTCTTCAGGTTTTTCAGAAAATATTCCATTAGCTTTAGTCATTTCCATATTCTTCTGAGGCCACAACAGCTGTTTCAGCAGACTCATGATGTGCACCTGCACATCAAAGGAGAGGCCAGTGCCAGGCCACCATCCTGTTCTGGGTATGAGAGGATGCACATGTGCGATCTGTTTGTGCGGTGTGCCTCCTGCACCAAAAACTCTGCATGCAGTAAAAGGCACACAAATGACACACTGAGAATTAAAAGTATTTCCTTCAAAGGGAAGCTTTGATGTGGCAGTCCCAGGAGAAGAAGATGAGCTAAAACCCTGAACAGGTCCCTTATTCAAACAATTATAAGGAAGGTCTAGTTTTCACATGCAGGGAACTAATGTTTTGCTAAAGCCCCTGCAGATTTTTACAGTCTCTGGTGCTATCTGCACAACTCAGCCCCAGAAATTCCAATTAGCAAATCAGGCATACTTTGGTGTTGAAATCCTTAGGGTTTGGGTTTTAGCAACTTACTCAGGACCTTTAAAACACATTAGAAAACACACGGGAATATCTCACCAAGAAGTTAATATAAATAACACAATGAAAAACAAACTCACTTTGGTTTTAGACTTTGTTTCTTCATTCTCACCATCTTCTCCTTCTGCTGGTTCTTTGTTCAAAGCAGAATAGTCTTCCAGGAGTGTGTCAAAGAGTACTATCCGCTTATTCTTGAAGAATCCATAGAAATAAGCATTGCTGTGGGAAGAACGCTTAGAACCTGATGGGGAAAATTCAAACACCATGATCTGAATAATCCCATGCACTGAAGCCTGTAAGGTATGGCAAAGACCAGATTCTTCCAGAGGAATTCTCAAAGTCCCCAAATGAACAGCAGACAAACTCAAGCACATCTGTTTGCAAGCTGAAGCATATTCTAAAATCTAATGATGACTCCAATAGAGAAATGTTGCAGGTAATCACTAAAAGCATAAGAGCAGTCTTGAACACCTAGTGTCCAAGAAGAAAAGCAAATTCTATTGCAATTTCAGATTTAGAGTAGAAAGAGCATTCTGCATTGACACTGCTGCAGGCAAAGAACCTGTGCCAAATTATGCAGAATTCTTTCAAATGTGCCAGCAAAGATGAATGTAAACAGATAAATATGAAGACTTTAGAAACAGATAAGGAGAAGAGATGGACTACAGATAACACAGTCCTGCAATACTATTTTGTTTGCAATAGGCCATTTTTTACAGCTACCTTTATCGAGATCAGGTCAGTCATGGACTGTTTCTACCGTCAATACACCTAGGGCCAAGAAACTTATCTCTTTCCATGGAATGTGGACAGTTTCAGTTGATTTAAAAGCTTATTTTTCCTTATAGACAGAAGTTGTAGCAACATCACGACTGAAGGATGTCTCCATGAGAGCAGATGTGGATTCCCCTGAGTTTTTTGCAGCAAAGGATAAGTTGGAAGGCATTTGCCTTAAAACACTTAGTATAAATGAATGAACTGCATAAACCCCTTAGGGCACAAATATCCATTGATTGATTTGAAGCCAACCTGTAGATGGTCTTTGTGACCTTCAGCACCAAACCACGACAGATTAACAGAGGAAGGGACTGGTCAGAGTATGACGCCTCAGCACCTGGTCCCTGCCCAGTGAAGAAATCTGAACGCCTACAGAATAGCAAGGTTTCCTTTCTGTGTGTAATAAAAATCTTCATCTTTCACTAAACATTGGTAGAGAAGGAACCCTTGTAATCTGCCTCTTACAGAATGAACCCTGAAAGTAAAGGACTTAGTTGCACATTTTACCAAGAATTCAGTTCTGGAGCAGGAAGAGCCAAGACAGAGTGCAGAAAAACACCAGTAAAAAATGTTCCCACATTCAGTCCCCCATGCCAAAAGGGAATGGTGCTGGCTCAACACTCTTAAGAATGCTACAGAAAAAAGGGGGGGAGTGGGACAGTATTTGGAGCTTTAGCAGCCTCCACTGCAGCTCCCTGCACTTAAGCAGACATGCTGCAGAAGCCAACACAGGACACTGCACAGGGGCTGCAGTACCAACAACTGGTTCATGGCACTTTTACCATTGTTAAAAGCTGGGATACTGACAGCAATACATTTGGGAAAACCGTACCTGTTTAGCAAACCCCTGCACTGACTCTCAAGCTTGAAAAGCTTTAGCTCGGCTTGAAAAGAGAAGCATTTCATGTGCCCCAAGTGTATCAGTGGTTCTGAGCAGCACTGAGGCAGAACACTGGCAGGACTTGACCAGTCCAAAGTTTTGAGTCACAGCTTCTAGGCTAGATAAAGCCTTCACCACCCTCTCCAACAGCAAACTTCTATCATTTTAGGTCTTTATGCCATCTCATACTGCTTTCACAACGTCAATAAAAAACACCTCTGAGCCTCACAGTTGGGACACAAAACCAAAACAAAATTTGGGAAAGCCCCTGAAATCAAATTCAGACAGGAGCAAAATAAGTAACAGTGGAAATGTCAAACAGTAAAGTACTCCATGAACATGGAATTGAAGTGACATGGCAGCTGGCATGCTCCATGTTATATTCCATAACCTGAGAAATTCAGTATTAGAAAGTGAAAAGAATTTGTCTAAAGTAGGTGTGAGACCATCCAGCTACAGCATAAGAAACCATCTCCGTGAAATAGGTATTTTTAATTTTCAAGACTTTTTCAACTGTTTTACCAAGGACTTTGAGACAATTAAGGCTAAACTGAAATTCGAAAAATTAAAAAGCTATTTTCTTTGTTTCACAGTTCTAAAATTGTAATCTTAACTACTTCTGTGCTCCCTGACTTGACCAACCTGCGTATTTCCATTCCACAGACCCAGGACAATGCTTCCAACCAGAGGCTGAGTTCAGGCTGTGCACTGAGCTTCAGGAAAAAGACCAGGAAAATGCTACAGACATTGGCAAGTATTGCAGTATCTGAGCAATGCAAGCAACTACCCTACTACGGCATCCACAATCAATGCTAAAACCCCACATATTTAAAATTACAAAGCCTTTTTATTTAAAAAAAACAAAACAAAACCTCACCTTCAACAACATACACCTTAGTCAATGGGAAGTCAATGCTCTTTGCCATTGTTTCAATTTGTTGCTTGAGCTCTCCCTCCGGAAGTGGAATGAATTTATCAAACAAAGGTGCAATATAGTCTGCATAGATTGTAACAAGCACCTGCAAACACATGTGGATATTAAGAACAGGCCATGCAAACGTGTTTAGTACTAAAGGTGGAGCAAAAAGTTCAAAAAGAGGGCATAATTTCAGAAAAAACACTTGATAAAGCAGAGTCCCGTATGAAGTGGGATCTATGGCCAGGCTCTCTATGGGCTGCTTTGTCTGGTGGCCAGTCCACAGTTCAGCAACAGGATGGGGCAGGTGCCGGTGCACAAACCACCTACACGCTTCAGCAAAACTGGTGTGAACAGCACAGAAGACAAGGCCTCTGGGTAGCTGGGAGCAGGGAGCTCATCAGTGACAGGCTGTCACTTCCATGTACTTCACCAATCCTGGAAAGCTCTGAAGTGTTTCATACTCAGCTGCAGAGATGAAGGAACCAGGAGATAGAAGAAGTGGGACTAATTCCTGCTAACTTGCAAAGCAACTGTCTAAAGAGAGGCAAGAAATTTCACGTCCCCTGTCTTCTTTCCATTTCCCAGCTGTTGGCAGGGCCAAGGCAGTTGACTGTCTGATGCCTCTGGTTCCACAATGACTAACAGCCTTGACTCAAAAACATCACTGCAGTGCACCTGCATCTCTTTAAGCTGGCATCAGCTGCGGCCCAGTTGAGAAAGCCAGAACTAGAATAATGTGATGGAAAGGACAGCTCAACTTCCTTTCCTCATACTCTGGATCTTCACAAAATTATTTTTATTTATTTATTTTAAAAGTTTAAATTCTGCTTAGTGAAAAAGGAACAGGACATGAGAGGCAAATGGACATCAACATTAACTTCAAAATTATCTTGATACGTTTTATTTCACTGAAAACACGTACCTGGACTTTTGACAGTGCGTGCACCGTTGAAAAAGTCCAATGAAATAGAAAATCAGAAAAACTAACTTTTGTGAAGTCACAGCAAGTGAGGGCATCAATATGAAACACCAGTTATTTTTGTTGCTGTCATTTTAGAGGCTTAAACCTCTGCAGATATTTTGCAGAAGGTGTAGGAGGGTATTTCATAGAACAGAAACCAGCTTTTCATTCCAGACTAGTGTTTCAGACCATATAGCATGTGGGGACTAATTATAAGGTTTTATCTCAGATCTTTCTGTAATGCCTTGGTATCAGCAGGCACAACAGACTAGTAGGAAGATGCAACTCTGATTACAGAGTTATGGAACTGGAATTTTTCCCTAAACCAGACTCTAAAGGGTAAATCTAATACCCCTTTGGATGATTTTGCATGTCAGACAAACACATAAAGGCCTGAAACCCTATAAAGTTGCAGTTGCAACACTATGAAGTTGAGGTGGCACACACCAATTGTCTAGGCATGCACTTAACCCTCAGGGGTGGAGGGGGCCCAGAGGAAAAGAATAAGCCAAGAATGCTAAGTATTCTTTCAGTACAGAAGTTTGCAGCTCTGTCAAGATGTTTTATTTTCTACCTTTTGTTGTGTAAAAGACAGACAAAACCTGTTATATCAGGTTCTAAAATATATCTGTAGCACCTCAGGACAAAATCTATGTGGACAGCTAAATGGGAAGCTGCAGGCAGAGCAAAAATAAAGTACTAGTTTGTAATAGGAAAGTGAGAGAGAGAAACGTGGCTTCAGCTGCATATGTTCTGGTTCTCACCTTGAAATTTAGTGCTTGGTACTACTCACCTACATCTTTCTACTCAACCTGCTTGTTAAAGACTACAAAAGGGGCATTCAGAAAGTTTCTCATATGAGATCATGCAATATTTTTTACAATCTATATTTTAAGAAAAGATAGCAAGAATAAATACAGTCAATGACTGGTATAAAGGAAGATAAATAAAAAATCTTTTCACTTTCAGTGTACAAATGAGGGCAGGCCATTTCAGAAAATCCTGTATCTTTCATCACTTATTTTAAAATTCCAACTTAATCCTTCTATGAAAAACCAAGTTTTTAAAGCTTTTAAGATGAAACACTTAACATATGAACTGGATATCACATAAAGAACTAATATCCAATTTTGCAAATAATAAGGCTACACTGGAAAAGTTGTAAGTATGAACTGTTTCACACAGATTGAGAGAGAAATAGCTCAAATGATGAGTTAGGATTTAAGAGTATGCTGCTGATCAAAGCTTGCAAGAAAAAAACCAGCTCTTTAAGAACTGTTGTCTGAACAAATCTTTCTGTTACAGTAATTTCAATACATGTGACCTGGCATTTTTGACACCTAACACTGTGATTTTTCAAAATGCATTCAAAAACAAACAAACAAAAAACCAAAACCAAACAAAAACAAAAAAACCCCAACCAAACGAACAAAAAAAAGGGAATATGTTACAGCATAAGGACACCCGGACTAGAAAAAGCAGGAGCCAGCATAACAAAACAACAGAAACATTGTATAATTAAGCCAACAAACAAAAGCTTGAAATAATTCAAAGTAGCAATCTTAAACTGAATTTACCACCTAAGAGGGGCACTTCTGCTACTGCACTGTTGTCATCAAGCTTTGAGTTAATGGCCATATAGAAATCTACTAACCCACACATATTTTTCTTCAGTTACATGTTAAGCATCAGTGAAGCAAAAATGCTAGTAAGCAACAAATACAATTCAGATAATGAGATCTGTATCCCATAAAAACAGCATTATGAAAAAGCTTGCAGTCATGACTTAAAATGAGCCACAATTCCTTCCACGTTGTCATATCTGAGAAAATCAATGCAGCTATCAGATTATGCAAGTGGAAAATCAGATTTTCCTGTGTTAATTGCAGTGGCCTCCCACACAGCATTATCATCACATTTTTGTACAGATGTAGCCAGCCAGTGCCTCTGCTTTAGAGAGAAACCTGACAAATCAGAAGTCCAAGAAAGCTATAGAGGTGATCTGAATCTAGCAGCAGGGAGAAGATAAAGATAAAAAGCAACACTTACTTAAGTCATGAATTAGAAACCTAAGACAGAAAACTATCATGACTTCCTATACAAATATTCCTTAAAATTTTCTTGATAGTGCACTCCAACCCAGAAGTCTGAACTTCAGCTGAGAATTAGGGATTGACTGACCCATATTTACTGTTGGGCTAACATGGCACGTTTTATTACATCACTGTAACATAGCCATTTACTCTTTTACTTGTTAAAGTGTTTTTTTAATCTAAAAATGAATGACTATATACAATGGTACTTGTGTAATTTCTACCTTGGGTGAGCACTGGTTTGTATATTGAGGAAAAAGGCAGTAGAGCACTATGCTGAAAGAGACAAAAAATACAGCCCTCAGAGTAACAATAGAAAGTATCAAATACTTATGATATAGATAAAACGTTATTTTACATAAACCCTAAAAACATCAGCTACAATTCAGTGTATGAAAGCAGCTATATAAGCAGAACAATGAAACATTGCTACTTCTCTTAATACCAAGCAATGCACTGAGACCTGTGCAGTAACCTACAAGAAATGCCCAATGGAAACACCACTAATGAAAGCACAATCTGCTTTGCCTTGCCAATCTGCTGGCACTTGCCCTTGTGCCCTTTCTGTATTTAAGAGAAAGGAAAACCTATTACCGCATACTGCTGTATTTCCAGTACTTATTCTAAAGCTTTTTCAGTGCTTATCTTTCAATTGATGAAGACACTCCAGTATTAAATAGATTAAATATATATGACATTAACGTCATATATATTTATCAAATATATATGAGCTATTATTCCTAAACAAGTACATTGAGAGCAAGACACCCTGTTAAAGTTTGTAGATATTAAAATTCACAAGAGATTTAGATTTTTCTTCTTTTCCTTTCAGCTGGGTTCAGCATGCTGAGCCATGCCAGTAAGCTGGAACCTGGAAGAAACCCAAACATCTCGTACTCACCAAGGAAACAACTAATGTGAAGAGCCAGGCATAGATAAAGAAGTAGTCTCCCCCTATTTTAATAATGTAAAGCAGAAGGGATGTCACTGGCAACAGAATACACTGAGTCACAACAAACTTCTTGACAGCATCCTTAAAAAAAAATCCCAGCGTCTGCAAAGAAAGGATAAATTGTATCAGTAATATGTCAATGTAAATATTAACATGCCATTCTGGTTAGTGAACTGATCCCTTCAGTTAAGACAAATGGCAAAACAGCAATGCCAGTGTCATAAGAAAATCAGAGTCAGTCAAAAAGGAGCTTTTCTAGCAGCTCCATACAACCACATGGACTCAAGCCCATGCAGATACACTCTTCCTTAGTAAGGCCTGACCCAAAGCATCCTTTTGCGTTGCACATTCATTAAAGGAGGAAGACAAAATTTAAGCTTATCTGTCCCTTACTTCCTTTACCAATCTATATCCCACACATTATGGATTCTTAGAAAATAAGAAACTCTCAAAGAAGCACTGCTACTGAAAATGTTTTCTCTTTCATTAAACAGCTGCCCCAGTTTGTCTTAACTTTCGGTTACCACTAAGCTAATTATCCTAACTGGAAATATATAGAAATCCTATTACAGATTTTCAGCAATACCTTGGGCATTTTACTCCAAGCTTCCACTGACATGCAGTTACTACCAAATAGCTATCTCAGGCTTTAAAAGTATCATAACTTTAACAGAAGCAATAGAAATTTCAAAGACCTCTATCTGAATGATCTGATCTAGTGACTCTGCAACACAATTAAGATACCCATCAAGCTCTAAAGGATTAGTATGTAAAGATCTTTCAAACAAGGCTGTACTGAAAAGCTCTGAAAGAAAAACAGGTCAACTACAATCCGTTTAGCTCGTATTTTCATTTTAAATCTCTCTTTACTTCCAGCTCCACAATCTAGGAGGAGTAGAGCTAGCAAATTGCATGGTGTCTTTCATCTTTGGTGAGTCTCTTGCTTCCTAAGGCAAATGTGACTTTGAGAAAAATCCTCATTTTCAGCAAGCAACTCCTACAGAAGGAAGAGTCTATTTGAAGATCAGCTAAGAATCATTGCTAGGAATTCCAAAGTCTGGGCCAGTACCAGGTGTGAATTTGGCTTATTCACTAAGGGGCCCAGACCATCAGTCTGAAATGGAAGGTGGAGATATGACTGTTTGTAAGACATCCGGTACCTAAGACATGGACTCAGCCTTTAGCTCTCAGTATGATGACCACTGCCAGGAAAAAACCCTTGTAAAAGACCATGAGGTAGCTCAGTCAAGCATTTTATTTCTATGGGTGTCAGTAGCACATCTTCATTTGCTTGTTTGATTAGGCACTGACAACAGTGAAGCATGCAGAGAGCACAGCTCTTGGGAGTAAATGTTCCGATACACCCAGAATACTGCTTACCTTGCCTAAAGCAACAATGAAACCACATGGATTCTGCAAGCTCTCAAGGCACTTTTAAAGAAGCCCAAGCTATTAAGTGCAGTATTTGACACTTTCCTTCTGCAGAAAGGCAGGGCCTGATCAAGTCAGGTTCTCCGTCCATCAGCTACTGTGCTGATTGGCTCTAATTCTACAGTCTTTGGACTTCTGTGTGCTGGACATGAAGGGCTTGCAGATTCCGCACCGATACAGAACTCACTCCTCACTAAGGTAGGAGAAGCAATCAAGGTGTAGGCCTGATGTAACTACTAAGGACTGATATGAGAGACAAGAGCGAGAGATGGCATTTGATGTGTGTTTAAGGATTCAGAATGTCAAAAGGATGGCTAGGCTAGGCCAGGGCATAAGCACATTGCAAGAATTAGGACTCTGCCAGCCTTTACAATTTTTGGGGACTGCAGAACAGAAGTGATAGCCAGAGAACAACCAAAATACTTTAAACATATATTGCCTGTGGAGAAAAGACTGATTGACTCATGCTCTGGAAACACAGGAACATTCCTTCCTTCCTTGCTAGGAGCAGGACGCTAGCCTGGCAGTGTGCTCACTGTCAAGTCTGCAGAAGGGATTAGGATCCCCAGGACTGTATCTCAGAACCACCTGGGACATGAATGGGCACCCTCAATCTGACAGTGAGGATCTCCTCGCTTGTGAGAAAAAAGTGACACACAGGTTTTTAGAATCACGAGGTTTTTACACAAGACTAGAGAGCTAAATGGAGTTCTGAGTTGGTCACAAGCTCAAGGTTTATGACTAATTAGGACAATCTTCAGATTTCCTTCTCAAGGCCTGGAGCAGGAGCTGCTATTGACACAGTATTGAAATATCAGAGGTGGGGGGACACACAGCCAAACCAGCCTTGTTGTTTTCTGGGAACACACAGATTTAACAGCAAAACTGTGCAGTGAGAATTTTCATAGTTGGTCTTTCCTGGAAGGAAAACAGTATGCCATTAAATAAATTGATGTGAATCAAAATAATACCAGATGTGTCAGGATCTACACATTTCTGTTTTAAAGGGTGCAAACTAGATCACTGCACTTAAAGCCCTTTTTATTACTTACTTCCTTTCTTGTTTATAAAAAGGAATAAGAAGCATCAATGTATCAATCTACCAGGAACATAAGGAGTTCAGAAACAAACTGATTTCACTTCTTTAGTCTTCCCACCTCCATAGAGACTGGAAGATGAAATTGGCAAATAGAATCTCTACTGATATTAAAATGAACCACATTTGCTACCCATCTAAATTTCATTCTAATGCAAAAAAACCAAACAAACAAACCAGCCAAACAACAACTTCCTAGTAGACTTGGAACAGAAAGTACTGTAGACAACACCAGCTGGCTCCAAAAGCAGAAAACAAATCTTATGCTCTGGCATGAAATGGCTAATGATGGGCCCCAGATTGAGGTTCTTCTCTCAGAAAGAATATCTCATCTCATGAGAAACTGATGCTGACACAGGTGAAACCAAGTTGGTAAAAGCAATTAAGAAAACCAGGGCTGATATTATATGGGTACCCAACACAGGTACAAATGAAGAGCTGAATTCTCCAATCTAGTAAAGACTGATTTAAGAAATCAGTAAGTGAAACAAAATGAGAAGGAAAGTAATTTCTTGGTTTCCTTTCACCTGGGCATTGATCATAAATCAGGAGTGCCCCTATCAAGCAAATGATCCAAACTTCTCAGGAAAGGCAGATGGAGGGTTCATCCAAAAATGAACAGCTGAGGCATGAAACATTCTTTGTCCCACCCCTAGAACACACATCTCTATGCTCAGAGGCATGGGCTCACACAGCCTGCTGCTGCATGGGCACTCCTGCAACAGCCACTGATAAAACTGATTCTTATGCAGTGTGAGTAGAAATGTCCCTAAAACTAATGATCTTTGGCACAGATATGGACAGACCAGTCTACCTAACCAATCTGAACCCATCAGGTCAGCACAAGTGCTCTCTGCAATACCTGTTGATTGAAGCCATGTTTCTCTTCTATGACAAATGTATTATACAAACTCCATGGGAGACCAGTCACTGCACTGAAGAGTGTTGCAAGCAGTAGAAATACCAATGACTGAACAATCTGAAAAACAAAACAAAAGAAAACCACCTGATATTTACTGACCCATACTAACAAATATTCTGGATGTTAAAAATGGCTTTTAGGTCAGTGACTTAACTGAAACCAGTTAGAAGATGATGCTAGATAAATTCACAGAATTAACTTTTTCATGATGATTAGATTATTGCTCACTATAATAGCTTACTAAGGATTTGGAACACAAATTTGGATACATGCTTCATCCACGGCACAAAGGCAACATAAGCAGTAGCCTCAAACTTCTTACCCTTTTAGTGCGCAGGTAGATCAATTCTAGTACCAGTAAAAAGAAAACACCCAAATAAAGAACTCCCAAAAACCCAGCCCACCACCTCATTTGATTCAAGCAGATACCAGACTTTGCTTTTAACATATAAGGCTGTTTTAATTAGTAAACTAATTTAAAAGCAAGCTAATTTACTGTTACCTGTTCTCAGAATCACACAGTCATTGTGGGCACCAGAAAATATCTGTTCTTTTTACTATATTATAGGTTAGCTACATCTCACTTTTAACTAAACACCAACTTAAAAATTAAAATTATTATTGCAGTAGGGACCAAATACTTTCACAGAAATTTAAGGCCTACTTACCTCATATTCTGGTCCAAACCCAGCACGACCAGAGATCTGACCAGACAGTTTCCAGAGAAAAGGAATTCCTCCACAGAGGAGAATCATCTTGAAAACAAAACCACATACCACAGAGGCAGTATGAAACACACTGTCATCTTAGTCTACTAAAATTTCAGCATGGTAAGAACCTTTAAGGGTGAATAAGACAAGTTTTATAATTAGCTTTTTGCCACCCCTCTGATCTTAACAGTGATAAAACAAGCCTGGAATATCTGGCAATAGTTAATTTTTACTTTACAGAAGTAGAGAGAAGGTAATTTCTTTTTTTCCTGTGAAATACTAGCATATTTCCAAGCCTATTTTCTGTAGACTTTGCTGCTATATTGGCTCAGACATAAGGTATATTTTCAGAAGATCTACGTATACATATACCCATATACATACATATATCCATACTGCAGCCTCTTGTCTTGAAGAGGAGCCACCCTCCTCTCCCAGAGCAGAGGTTCACCTGTGTTCCCTGCCCAGAGAAAAGCCCCAATTTCATTTTCACTACTGGAGCCGTTATAGCCATTTTGAAGAAAGCTTCATGGTCTCCTCCTTGTGCCTGCTCCCAATGTCTCCTGACATACTGGCTGCCAAGGAACAGGGAGTGAACATTTGGGATACACCACCATCAAAGAAACGCCCAAGCTAGAGCTACTGAAGCAAGAGCTCACTGCAGCTCACGGCCAGGCCTGGCAGCATTTCTTATCAGCTCAACTTGTAAATATTTCATGTTTGCCTTCTTAGCAAGTGATGCATCCACTATATATATATAAATCACTTTTCAAGTAAGCAGCCTTCCAATACTGATAATGCCAGGGGGTTATTTATTTATTTTGAAAAGGCTTACTCTTACAACCTAATTGTTAGGGTGCATTTTCAGTGTCAGCAGGAGATGGAAAGGATCAAAGCAAGTGTGGTGGTTTTAAAAGCTCAGCATAGAAATTAAAGCCATTTAAACTGTACCCTTTCAATAGTGGAGGGGAACAAGAAAAAAACCCAACTCAGAGTGATTATACATTAGAGTCACAATTTACTAAAGAAAACAGCAGTAAACACAACACTAAAAAAAAAAAAAAAACAACCTGTACAAAAGAGAGAACTGGTTTAACCAGCAAAGACAAGATATTGCCCGGTCCCCCCTAGGGCAAAAACAAGATGGCAGAGGACCTCGGCGCTAGACCTTTTGGGTTGAGAAAACAAAGAACAATGTGAATAAACACAACAGTATCAATAAAAGAGGGCACAAAAGAGAGTGTTCCACCCACAACAGTATTTACCACCAAACAAACAAAATTGCTTCCTGAAGACAGACGTTGTTTCCACACAAAAGCAAAACGGTGGCTGTCCAGTACACTGCCTGCCACGCTACACCCAGGAGAACAAAGGCAGCACACCGGAGAGGATCTTGCCGCTCAACAACCTCCCCCCAGCCTGGAAACAATGGAAAATGAACTAAACAAAACCTGAAGAGCTAGTTTTAATAAGGAACTATGCTGACAAGCTGCTCACTCCATGCCACTTGGCAGGCCTTGGGTCCCACTACATCTCTCCATGGGCGGCAGTACCAGGGGCAGCACGGCGCGGTCTCAGGCACAATCCCTCTCCCCGGTGGCTGCGCAATCCGGGGCGGCTCCGACCTGCGGTGCAGCGGCTCCTTCTATCTGAGGTGGCAGCGATGGCAGGTGGCAGTGGCCTTGCGGGTATTGCAGGAACCCCCGCCCTGCACTCTCTCCTCTCACAAGCCCCAGACAAAAAGAACCACGACCCTTCCACTTCATCTTTCCTGATGAAAACCATCCCCTCTTCCAACATGACATGGTGGTATTGAATACTCAACACTGAAGCTCCACTCTCCTTGTTTTGTAACCGTAAGAGCAAGTTTGTTCCTCCTCTACAGACTACCTGTAGGTTTTAGACCTGACAGTCCCAGAAGTATCACCCTCAACAAAGATAGCTATTAGCATGTTGTTGATACTAATTAGTTAAAAAGAAACCCAAATCATTAATGGCTGAAATAAAGCATTCTAGTAATTCTAACACAGCATCTCCCCTTCAATTAATTTGCTGGGTTAATGAATCATACTTCAACCTATTAAAGGCAAAAGCTTGCAAAACTGGCATTCAGTTTCATCAACTTTGGCCACAATAGCCTCTTTCAAGTTCAGGCCGTTCCCAAAGCCAAAAAAGAATGTATTTTATGCTCAAAAAAAGTGACAAACCCAGACAGCGAAGGCCACCTCACTTCAGACGGAATCTGATAAACGCAGGACAGATTCTGAGAAATAGAAAGACACACCTCAGCATCACATACAGGAACAATAACTCACCATCACAGACATGTAGAAAAGCTGTACATACCCTACACAAGGGCTATATCCACTTTGCAGAATATAGTCATAGAAACTTTAGGTTGGAAAATCACTCTAAGATCATTGAGTCCAAACCAGCACTGCCAAGCCCACCACTGACCCACGTCCCATTCGCATATTTTTTAAATCCCTCCAGGACTCCACCTGGGCCCTGGGCAGACTGGAGAAATTTCTCATCCCAGATAAATCTCCCCTGGAGGAGGGTTTAACTTGAGACTGTTTCCCCTTATTCTCTGTTCCAGTGCTTGGCCACCCTTTCAGTGAAGAAATATAATATCCAATCTAAACCTCCTCTATCACAACTTGAGGCCATTTCCTCTGGTGCAGTCGCTTGTCACCTGGGAGAAGAAGAGACTGGCCCCCTACATGCCAGGATGCCCCCAGTTTTCTTGGCCACCTGTGCACATGCCAGCTCATGTTCATGAGCATCCCCAGGTCCTTACCTGCTGGGCCACTTTCCAGCCACTCTGCCCCCAGTATGGAGCACTGCCTGGAGCTGTTGTAACCCAAGGGCAGGATGTGGAAACAGACTGCTCCAAAACTTCTTTATTCAGGCCAGTACTCAAATAATTAGCTCGAAGCTTTAACTCACATATTCCACAGTTTTTCACTTAGCTTTTGTACATCAGCATCACTGCAACACAATCAATTCATTAATGGCGGCAGCAGTTTGAGACATACCTATTTTCTAGCTATCACCATCACAGCTGAAACAGTGGAACAACATACAAACAAAGATGCCTGTTGGCTTAGTAACTGACTTTGGCTGCTGCTTAGAAATCAACAGCATAGTCTGGATTCAGTGGCTCAGGTGTGGAAGACAGCTGGATGCACTAATTTCATTAATAAATCAATCAGCTGCTAAAATCATTGTGGATTTGTTATTACAGAAACAGGGATGGAACAGAAAGAAAATGTCACAAAAGAAAGCTAAAGCTATGCTTTTCCTACACAGGCAAGCACAATCACCCAATGGTTTGGGTAAGAAAGAACCTCTAAATACCACAGAATGGTTTGGGTGGGAAGGGACTTTAAGGATCACCTTGTTCCAATCCCCCTGCCACAGGGAGGGATACTTTCCACCAGACCAGGCTGCCCCAAGCTGCATCCAACTTGAACACTTCCAGGGATAAGGCAGCCACAGCTTCTCTGGGTAGTCTGTGCCAGGGCCTCACCACCTTCACAGGAAAGAATTTCTTCCCTATAAGCTAATGCTGTCCTCTGTCTGTTGTGATGCCATCCCTCCTTGTCCTGTCGCTCCAGGCCCTTGTTCAAAGACCCTCTCCAGCTCTCTTGGAACCCCTTTAGGTACTGCAAGGGACTCTAAGGCCTCGCCATGATGTCCAGGCGTTAGAAAGAAAAATTACTTGTTTGTAGAAATGCCTTGTTAAAGTCTAGGGGCTTGATATGCATTAATGATCTCAGCCCCAGGGAAACATTACCAAAGCTTGGGCAGAAGGATGTACACAGGAGAGAATGCTGAATTTCTGAACCACAAGGACATTTGGCAGAATCCCCAAGTTAAGATGAAACCAAGAAAGCTAATCAGCTCTGACTGGGTAACAGGTAATTCCAGCAGGGGCAGATTACAACCAGTGACTCATGGACCACCGACCCAAGAAACCCATTGACTCACAAGAGAAAGACTGAGAATTAGCATGAGAAGCAAAAGAATAATTTAATCAACAGAAGGTAGAATACTAATTAATAAAAGAACTATGTAAATTTTAGTTAATGAACCACAATTTTGTTTGCTAATATGTATAAATGGTGTAAAGTTTGGATGATTGAAGAGACAGCCTTTTGTGGGTTACCACCAGCTCCCAATAACCCCAACTATCTTAGCCTGTCTTTGAAGGTGAGGCACTCTAGCCCTCTGACCATTTCTTGCAGCCTCCTCTGGATCCACTCTGACAGGTCCATGTCTTTCATGCACAGGAGACCCCACAGCTGGAGGCAGCACTGCAAGTGGGGTCTTCACCTTAGTGAAGCAGAGGGGCAGATTCGCCCTGCTGCCCATGCTGCTGGGGATTGGCCCAGCACACGGTTGGCTCTCTGGGCTGCAATCACACATTGCCAACTCATGTCCAATTTTTCATCTATCAGGACCCTGAAGTCCCTCTCTACAAGGCTGCCTTCAATCTACTCATCCCTCAGCCTGCGCTGGTGCTGTGGATTGAACTGAGACAGGTGCAGGACTTTGCACCTGGCCTTGTTGAACTCCGTGACGTTTACACAAGCCCATTCCTTCAGCCTATCAAGGTCACCCTGGACAGCATCTGTCCCTCCTGCCCATCTGCTGCCCCACTGAGACTGGTGTCAGCTGCAAACCTGCCAAGGGTACTGTAGCGGGTTCGGTTTGTAACCGGGCAGAAGCACCAATTTAGTGTAGTGGTTTGGTCCAAAATACTCATTACTATTTACCTTCTGTGAGATAAGAACTAGGAGAAAAGCAAAGCAGGCACCAAACTTGAAAGACTATAAAGTGGTTTATTAACAGACCTAAAAGAGGGAAAAAGGAAAAATAAAATCATACCACACCTTCAGAACTCTTCTCCGCCCCCCACCTTTCTCCCTTCTCCCACTGACAATGTAAAAAAGACAACCCTTGAGATGTTCAGTCTGTTTACCATTTCCATAATAGCCTTGTTCAGTCCATTTAGGAAGAGGAGTCTCTCTTGCTCATACTATGGAGACATTATCACGAGACAGCCACCTGGGTTGGTTCTCTGCTTGCATCATGTGAGAGTCCCCCTCCCACGACTTGCAGCTTTTCCCGTAACTGCTTTCAAGGGTCCACTCTTGAGCTACTGGGGTGCAATTTTAAGGTTGAGCCGTCCAGAAACAAAAGTTCTCTTCACCATCTCTGGGAGCATTTCATCTCTAAGAATAGAGGTCCTCCTCCTTCCCTGGGAGCAAAGGGTCCTCCTCATCTTCATCTCTAGGACTATCTCTGGGAGCATCTCTAGGAACTGAGGTCTTCTCCTTTTCCATTTGGAGCAAAAGTCCTCATCACTTCCATCTCTCCCTGTTCAAACTTCTCATCAAATTACAGCTGCGTCAGCATCTGCCTATCTCAGCGCAGGTGCTTTTGCTCACAAGTACAAGTTGAACACTCCAGCCCCCATGCCTTCATGAAATTACAATGGGTACTCTGATACCTCACAGCTTCACAACAGAATTTCAGCTTTAAGCATCTCCTCTTTCTCCTCCCTCAGGTTTTCAGCTCTTCACAGCACTAAAAGGGTTAATCTCACCTCGGCCTTGCAGCTGGAATTTCGATTATCGATGTTGGTCACATGACCTTTGCCGGGCATCGGTGGGCAGCTTCAGCTGAATCTTGGCCGAACTGGAGAGGGGGAGCCGGGCCATTCCATCTGCATATAGCAGGGCTGTGGCGGGGGCTGTGGGTGGAACAGGGCCCATCGGCCCCAGGATGGCTGTGGTCCAGCCCGGCCTGGCCCGAGCAGGGCCTGGGGCGGGGCCGCCCCGCCCCCCC
>NW_008237896.1:188719-191600 GCF_000691975.1 Corvus brachyrhynchos
TCCAGCCCGGCCTGGCCCGAGCAGGGCCTGGGGCGGGCCCGCCGGGTCCCCCTATGGGGCCCTGCAGCCACCTGTCCCAGCGCCTGAAACGAGAGAGGGCTCTGCCCGGGGTTTGTCTATTCTTAAGTGTGGATCACAGAGGTGGTCAAAATTCTAAGTGGCTTAAAAAATTGTCCATATTCAAACTAGCCAGCCAATAGGTTCTGTCAGGTCACAGAGGAAGCTGTAAGCACCTCTTTGCAAGAAAATCACTTCTGGGACTATGCCTGCTAACCCATGACAGGTACACTCAGTCCCACTGAAGATATTAAACAGCATTCACCCAGATGTGGACCCTTGAGGGCCACCACTGCTTTCCACTCGGAAACTGAACCATTTGCTTTATCTCTTTGTATGCAGCTATCCAGACAGTTCTTTATTCATCTAACAGTCCATCTGGCAAACTCATATCTCTCTTATTTAGTAGCTACAATGTTTTGGGCAACCATAACAACAGTAGGCCCAGAAGAAGATAAACACAGACTACTGATTCAAGTCTTTGAATAGCATGGCGCTAAATTCAGTGGCAAAAAATGCTCATTCCAATCATGTATATTTTCTTTAGAAACAACAAAGGAACCTGCTTTGGCTAAAGTTCTTGAAATCAAGAAAAAGCTTCAGAACCTTTTGACTCATTGCACTTGCTAGGTGGTTCCAGCTCACCTTACCCACCAACTCACCACCAGAGAGAACCTCTGATTTCCAAATGAAATACTGCCTCTCAAGTCAGTCAGAAACATAAAAGCTCTTCAAACTCATATAAAAATTGTCTCGAGTTCTACTGAGCATACCGAAAATCCCAACAAGAAGAATATAACAGATTGCACTGACAAAACATCCTTCTTACAAGTTTACAGTTACATGACCAACTCTATTTTACAATCCTATTTTCATTACATTTTATAACTGACATTTATGCTTGCTTAAGTTCATCGTGAAGTAGGATATTTCAATTTACTTTGCAATGCCAGGCACTTCAGGATTCCTTTTTGTGGTACTGATGAGCAATGGTATTTCAGTAGTGCGTTAGAAGAGGTTTCTCTTCTCCTAAGACTGTAATTCACACACATAAATAATTTGTTCTAACTAACGGTTCTGTTTTTTCAAATATGTGAACATTACTTGCCCAGTGTAATTCTTCTTATACTTCAGAAGTATCCATTGGTACACTCCCTGTTCTCACAGGCTGCTCATTTTACCTTCTACTTAAATTTTATCTAAAAATGAAAGTAGTTGCATTCCTCCAAACACAGGGAAGGGTCTGTATTTTAACAATTTAAAATAACTCTCCTGCTGCTTATTAATTTTGCAACAGAAACTATAATAGAACATAATTAAAACGTAAGGTAACACTGTAGTTGCGCAGTATGACTCAGCACTGCAGAAAGAAATTACATACTTTCTGCATAATTACTTCTTTTTGTGTAGCAAATACAGCCACAAACAAAAACAGACTATAAATGTCAGTGTTCGCCACAAGACATCAGAATGCCAATGGTGTAGCTGCATGGGACCACTAAGAACCACAGTATTTCAGTTTGAGTACATGAAAAATAACATATGAAAGGTACTTACAGTGCCCTCAACCTCTGAATAGAGGCCTGACCAAAAGCTGAAAGTACTTTTGTCTAGCTGATAGAGACGAGACTTTTCAAATGTTTCTGAGTCCATGATCTGTCCCAGTTCCTGTGGTACATGTGTTGTTGTTCTATACACCCGCCTCTGAAAAATTGAAGACAAAACTTAAAGTCTACATCTAATATTTTAAAGGAGATAAGTAAGAATGAAAAGTAGCACATAAAATGATCCCATGGGCCACCACAGAAAGTTAAAAGAAAAAAAAAAAGGAAAAACAACACACAAAGGAACAAATATTCCTGAATTCCTGTTTTCTCTCAAGTTCTAAATATAAAACTGAAGCATAATTATTATGTTGTAACCAGGAACTGATTTGCTGGCTAAATGACTTATTTAGAATAGCTCAAATACAGATCACACAAACTGATTTTTCCACAGGATGTGACTTACTGCACCGGAGTTAACGACTGAGCTGTTTTGAAACCGAACACCAGATCCTCCGTGCGAGCCATGTGACTTCACCAGAATACATACCTACTGAGTTGCTGCACAAACGAGGTGCTATTTCATTTTAAGTATAGAACTTGTCACTTAAGCATTTTTAACGACTAAAAGTCTTTTCCCTCTGCTGTCTTGTTTCAGTATATTTACCTGTTCTCAAAGGAAAAACTCCTACCCTTTGTCACTTCGAAACACATTCTCCCCTGTTCGGGGCACCAGGCTGCAGTGTCCCTGATCCCAGGGCTCAAAGGAGCTGGCAGCACCGCTTCCTGACCTCCGCGGCGCTCCCCACCCCGCTGGGTCTGGCAGGGACGGGTGCGCGCGGATGCTCCGCGTTCCTGGGGCTGGAAACACCCCGGTGTGTGGCTGCTGCTAAACCTGCCAGGTGGGCAGGCTGGGGGTGGAGATGCGGCTGGCAGGCGACAGCCGGGACCTGACCGAAGAGACCCTCCGTCCTCTATGTCGTATTTATTCTATAATAAGAAGAGAGCGCTGGAATGTGCCTTTCCAGGGTGGCTATCACTCGGAGGCTGCCCAGACATCGCCTGCTCGGGGAGGCGGTGAGCGACGGCCTGTGCAGCTCTTGCGGCGCCTCCCTCCTCTTTCCTTCACCTGTTAAAACTGTCGTTATTTCAAGTCACGCATTTCCTCATTTTTGCTCATACCGCTCTCTCTCAGCTGTCCCGGGGAGGAGGACCGAGCTGCTGGGAGTGCTCAGATGCCGGTGACCCTACCGCCCTCACCCAACTCGCCGCTGTGAGTA
>NW_008237896.1:192292-213810 GCF_000691975.1 Corvus brachyrhynchos
TCGGCCACCCCAGTCAGGCGCCCGCAGGGCTGGGACGAGGCGTGTGCGGGGCAGCATGGCGAGGATCTAGGCAGAAGTTTAAATTACTTTTCTTCAGTATAATTTACTGAGACTGTGCATATAAGGCCTCGCTAGAACTTGTTCAAAACCTTTTACAGAAACACTAAGAGAAGTACAAAAATTAACACTGACTACTTGCTGATTTATTTAAAGCCAAAATGCCCACTTCAGATTTGGTCGGTGTAATGCTCCATGAAGACAGCACAGTGCTGCTGAAATCCAGAGCTCGCCCAGCAGCACTGCGGACAAGAGTGCTATGCAGAGCACGGGGACTGCATAATCTGACAAAGATGCAGTAAGAGGGGTGTTAACGTTTAGCCACTTCTAGATATGGCATTTTAGTATCATCTAATTTCTACCAGTCTAAAGTATAACAGAACATGTCTTTGGATTTTTAAGTCATTAACTTAAAATAATGCCAACTTAATTTTCTCATTATCTATCAGTTACCTTTTTTTAACTATTTAGAAGAATGACCTGTCAAATATATTGAAGCCCAGTGTTTTCTGTAACCTGATATATCCCTGCAGAAGAACAGGCTAGATGAGGAAGCACTGCTCCCTGTGAGCCCTGCTACTGGCCGGCACTTTTCTCCTTTTACAGAGGAAGCTCTAGAAATTCATCCAAGAGGGCCACACCAGAAGCCTGGTGTGCACTGCACTGGATCCTGACTAATCCCTTACCTACTTCCTTTTCTATAACTTTAAATCTTACAACATTTTCAAGAAAAGCAACAGCTCTCCTATCCCACCTCACTCCCTGCAAACTCATGTGAGCATAGGGAATACTGCTGTGGGGAGTCGGGAGAGCTGAAGGGCTGAAGGGCACCAGCTGTAAACTGTAGGGGGGAGACCAGGCTTAGCACCTGCCAGGGCCAGGCCAAGCCAAGCTGGTTTCAATTCAGCCTCCTCTGCTTTCCGCCATAACCATGCTCAGATTCTGGACACGGTATGTGAGGACTTAACTGGAAATTGAATTTCTCTCAATTAATTCACTGCAGCCAAGATTCAGAATCAGCATCATAAAATTTGAAGACCTTGCACAAGAAAAGACAACCAGAAAAACAACATGCAAGAAAAACCTGGCTCTGCTGAGAGCCCTGATAGAAAGACAGAAGTCAGTCTGGAAGGTCTCTCTTTGTAAAGGTGTTTACAGTTTTTTACTACCCATGGGAACACAGCAGGGCACCCCACAGCCTTGGGGAATTTAGGTATGCACAACCAATAAACACGTTTTTGTCCTGTAAAATCCACACACTTGTAGACAACCATTTTAAAAATGGAAGCAACATTCCCTATGAACTGTGTTTTCTGAGGTATCTGCTCTTCACATTAATAATTCTTTTTTTGGAATTCAATGCAATGGTGTTCCTTTACTGCAGAACAAAATGTTTCTCCTGCACGCTTGAAAGCAAGAAGCTGGAAATGTTACATCATTGTAAGACAAATTCTGGTAGCAATTGGGAGGGAAAATTATGGCCTACCTCATGGCATGAAAACAGAAATAGACAGTGAAAACTCTTCAAACCTTTACCCTTTTGTGGCCTCCTTCTCTAATACCCATCTGTGCCAGGCAACTAGATCAGATAAAAAAGCCCAAGAAGAAATTGGGATAAAGATGTAGATTCATGCTGTACAGTTTTGATGGTGTGACACCTATTACCTCACTGAGACAGTAGTGGATTTTGTAGATGATGGAGTTCAAAGACTGAAACACACTGTCAGTCTCTGAAATGGGCAAGATACAATTTTTGTAAAGTGCTGTATTGGTATCTTTCAACTGAAGTACCAACACCCTGAACCCACATTACTAAAAGTCCTGACAGTGCATGGGGCGCCACATCACCACAGGATAATGCCTCCAAGCTGCTTTTGTGCAGCCCAAAGCGACTCAACCATTTTCTAAATGAAACTCTTGGATTGAGGAGTGTTGCAGAACTTGTCTCCATACCTGGCAGACAGAAATGGTGTCTGTCCGTCTTGTCCTGTGGTATATCCCAGCCTATGGAAATAGCAGTAACTGAACAGCAGGAGCCTACTCAACAGGCTCAGTATCACCAGAGGTGCAGTGGGTACCAGTCTGCCCAGCATGCATTGTGCAGTCTGCACTGTGTGTGGTTTGCAGGCACACAGTAACTCATTTGGTAAAAGCAGATTCGCATTTGAGGAAGTGAGTTTCACATGCAACTTGTTTTGTGGGATTAAAGAATTGTTACAGAATTAATGTGCAATATGCAAAATTGTTTATACATCAAATGGCAGGATTAAATTTTTAATAGAAAAACTGAGCTCGTAAGCTTAATACACAGCTAAAGCAGATTAGGATTGTATAAGGGTAATTTTGCATCATTTGCAGAGTTCTTTCATGGCAAGTTTGCAGCAGAACTTATATGAACAGCATACAGTAAATGCAAACTTAAAGTCACAGATTTATAATGAAGCAGAACAGCTTCAGCCATGCCAAGCAGAAACTCTTTTGTTCCTTATTTCTGGACAACTTACGTGGTACCAGAATCTGTCTAATAATTAATTCACAAACTCCATGAGGTTGTTCACTGGGAATGATGTATGAAGTCTAAAGGAATCAATAAAAACCTCTCTAAAAGGTTTTCTTGTGTACATAGGTAAAAAGATCACACTGAACTGTTACCCCAGGTAAACAAATTTCCACCTGTCAGCCTAGTGCCAACTGTCCAATGGAAGCAGAAAGCAAAACCTCTGTGTTTAAGAGCCTTCAGGTCTGCAAACCTACTGTAACTAGTCAAAAACTATATATTAAAAAAAAATCTGTACATTTACATTATTTGTAACATAATACCTTAAATAGTCTATTTACCAAAATCTGCATCTACATCATAAAGCAGCACCTTGGGAATAAATTCCATTTTTAATTTTTAAATTTTCTTCTGGTTCCTGGCTGGTGTAAACAAGCAGTACTACGTTTCAAATTTCTTAAGAAAACCAAGTCATACCCACGTCGCTCAGGACAGCTTCAGGTTCTGGCACAGAGCAGATTGCCCTTCATGTGTGCTCAGGGATGAAGTGGCTGCCATCATCCTACGTGACACAATTGTCTCAGGAACACACAATTTTGTTACCTTCAAGGAGGACTCTGCCAGCCTCAGGAATCATCAGAAAACTGTCTCCTGCCTTTTACGCTTGCAAATAGTTGCTTTGGTGGAATGTCTCTCTGCTGTTCTCCATGTAGAAAGTCCTTTCATGGACTCTCACAAGTCAGGTAATGTATCACCACATTCAGTATTGGTCTTGCATATAATCATTATTATTTTTCTGACTATACTCACCACATTTTAAATTGTAGGAAGCCATCAATGACATCAAAACTACTTTTTAAAAGATTTGGGTTATTTTTAGGACTACACAAAGCCGAAGTTTGCACACTGCCTGTGTCTCACCACTTCCCTGGTCTGGGGCATATGTAAACATATCTTCAATCTCATTTCATCCTGCATTCTCATCCGATTTCCCTTATTCAAAGCTAAGTATTTTACACATTTGAATTCTTTAATATTGTCATATGTGAAGCTGGTTATCTAGTGGAAATACAGCTGCTTGACCTGAAACTGAAGCCTCCAAACCTCAAGGAATTTACTCTTCAGGCTGACCACAAAGGGACAGTTTGTTTTGTGGGATACTCAAACCCCAAGAGGGTACCAGGGTCTCTCTTGGCCAACACCTGAAGCAGTCATCACATGTCTATTAAGCTTGCTGTTAAACTCTTCTCCTGTTTTGAGATCTTGAAGATTTAAGTATGTTAAAACATGACTCGAACTTGACATTAAAAGGTACTTCATTATTTTAGAGAGAGAAATTACTTTGGAACACACTGAAGGGTGTCTGACCCTGTAGCAATATTTAACCTTTTGACACAACTTACTTCCATTTTTAGGACTTTGTGAGAAGATTGATGCACTATATTTCTTCCATTACAAGAAGCTTATAGTTTAGAGAGAGGAAATTACATGAAAAGCTAGGCAGTAAACTACACTTCTCTTGCTTGGTGTATGATTTTTAACCTAACTTTTAAGGATGCCCAAATAACTTTCTTTTTCTAGATGTAGTATAGAGATGCCATTTCTGCCTAGTTTTGGTCATACCACAGTTCACTAGACAGCTGACAGCTGCCATCATTCCTGCACCCAGCCACTACTCATGCTCTGTTTCAAACATTTCCCACAGCTTTTTCCATTTCCTTTCCACTGCTGCTTTTCAGATCACAGTTTAAAAACCCAGAAGCCCCAACAATACCCAAGCCCTCAATCAGTAAGAAGCTGTGATTGCTGCTTGCTCATTAGAATCCCCATGGAGATGGGGAAATATCCCCTAGAGGGGACAGCGATTCTGGGCCTCATGATGTAGCCATGTATGGCAAGAAACGCGACACAGAACAAGAAACAGAGCTTAAAATATTAGCTGACTCTTCTCGTGAATCTTCCTGCTAGGTTTCATCCATTGTCAAAAAAGCTAACTGGGGAACCCTAAATGTATACTGGTACTTTCATGTGACACAACCTGCTTGGAAGCCTGGCAAGACTCATCACACACTCAGGTGGTGCCAGACAGTCTCAGAAAGCACCCTCCACCTTTAAAGGAACAAGGACTTTCTCATGCGTAAGTGCTTTCTGCCTGTACTAATTATAGTTCTTTCAAGTCTGAAAAAAGCACGGAGAATGTTGTAAAATAAAATGTAATACTTTACTTTTCTGTATCTATTTCATCAGTCTGATAAATTATCTACAAATGCATAAAACTTAAGCAACATTGTCCAATGCACTCAGAATGGTCCCAAACTCAATTACAAGTAGAGCACATTAAAGATTTACTGTACAGTAAACAAATGGGTGAAAAACTGTAATTTATTGAAACTCATAACTCAAAAAATATAAGATGCTGTAGTGTACAATATGTTACACAAAGCACCCTGGGGTGCACATTCAAGTCAAGTAATAACTCCATCACCCCCCAAACCCTGGTACCCCAGTACTTGTTCCATATACAATCATGCACATTTACTCTTCAAGAGGAAGCCCCCAGTATTCTGATGTGTTAAATAGCACCAAAATCAGCATTGTTCATTGAAGAAAATGGGGAGCTAAATTAACTTGTCCATTACTTTTGACAGATATTATACATTCATGGAATAAACAGTCAAAACTAACCTAAAAAGTGTGTACTGTAACAATTACTGTTCTAATTTGAAGTTCTCCCCGTACAGCAGTAGTGGAGGCTATCTGCTCTAAGCAAAGCTACTTATGTACTTCCTACACACAGCTCATCTGCTTTTTTTGTTGGAAATAAATCTATGAGAGGTGTGGAAAACTTGGATCTTTCAAGAACAACTACTGGTCGTAAGTAATGCAGCTGTTTTAAGGCAAGGTCTCCACAGTCCGTTAGGGCCTTGTCCAAGATTGCCCTCAGATTTTCTAAAGAAGGGGCAGTTGAAGACTCTGACAGCAATGGCTGGATTTCTGTTAGCTGCCCAGGATTATTCGGGGTTATGATTACATTTTTGTCACTTACAAAGTTGTTTACTGGTGTATCCCCTTGACTGTCTCCCTCTTTTTGCAACACTTCATCTACTGACAACTGCTCAGGAGACTCCCATTCTACTACCTCATCACAATCATCATCATCACCATCATCATCATCATCATCATCATCTTTTCCCTCACTTTCCTGAATAAATTTTAAAAATGAAGACTCAAATCCCATTGGTTTATAGGTCTTTAAATCAAATGGTTTGGACACAGGAGGCTTTTGAAATTTGTCTTTTGTAGCACAAAGTACATTTCTTTTTGCATTCTGATTAACTGCACTATGTGGACATCCTTCTGGGTCTTTCTCTCTTGGCAACTCTAATTGTAAACTGGAGAAGCAAGAGCTGTTCTCTCTTTCACTACTTTCAGAAAAATCTTCAGTTTTAGACTTAGTTGTCTCCCTGGTGTTAGGCTCTTCAAAACAGGTGTTCTTTGAACTGTGGTTATATTTTAAAGTGCCTGAATACGCAAAGGCACTGGCATCAAAATTCACACTACTCGGTGGAAATTGTTTTTGGTCTTCATTACTCACATCTGAAGGATCACAGACAGGGTTTGGAACAAGGGGTTTGTCGCTTTCCTGCACAGACTCAGAATTAGCCGATTTATCCTCGTTAACTTCTACACCTTTTTTATCCAAGTCTGAAGCTGTGTCAGAGCAAGACTGCTTTTCAATCATGATGCCACATTTAACACAAAGAACAAGTTTCTGAAGGCGCTGCTCAATGTACATGTTGGTCATCTGGTGTGTGCGCTTGTAGTGCCTCACTATGCTGCTTTCCAGTTTGACAACAGACAGGCACCCCTGGACCATGCAGGGGTACTGTGTCTGGTTAGACTTCTCTTTGCACATTTGTAGGGCTTCCTCTTTTGTTTTGAAATTCAGCAAATGCTTTTCTCTACTTCTGCTAATTCTTTTAGCTTTTTCTTTTAATTGCTTCCCATTCTGCTTGCTTGTGTCAAAGCTGTCTTTCAAATAATTTTGCTCATTTTTATTTTTATCTTCATTATCTTCCTCTTCTTTCTGATTTCCAAAGAGACTATCATAATATTCACTGTGTTTGAAATATACGTGTTGAGAATAGTTACTGTAATTTGTGAAAATTCGATTGCAGCCATTGAGGTCACAATGGATTTCAAAATCTTTGTTTAATTTTTCTTCATTGGCATGTTCTTCTATTAGATGCTGTTTAAGCTTATTAAATGTATAAAATACAGCAGGGCAGTGGGCTTGGTTGCAAGCAAATCTGGCAGACTCAGCTTCAGAAAGCAGTTTTTGATCCTCTAAGATTTCATTGTGGAAGTCACTACAATGTTTAGCAAGAGCTTTAGAACACAGAAAACGCTTACCACAGTCTTTGTGTTTGCATGCAAATATTTTTTTACATTTGACAAGCTCCCTTTTTGTTCTTGCTTTGTCCTTTTCTAAGCAGAGCTGTTCCTTATTATACTGGTGAACAGTTCTGTAATGGCGAATCAAACCTTTCTGGTTTGTGAATGCCGGGTTGCAGCCTTTTTGTATTAAATGAAATACTTATGCAATATGTAACATAAGTTTCCTTTAGTAACTGTTCTTTTGCTTCCTCTTCCCTGTCTTGCTTCCAGTTCTTCCCTATGACTGTCCAGAGAAGTTATGTTAGATGTTTTTCTTGTTATGTCATTGTCTGTCTCTTCATTGGACTCCAAATCAGTCTCAGAACAGCAGTCATCCTTTTTTGGGTGACACAGCTGTTCAGAGTCCGAATGTCCAGGGAACCCAACGCTGTTCACACAGGCAGGCACTGGAGCAGTGCTATTCTTATGCCCTCTGTCCTCTGTACATAAACCTACATGATCAAATTTTTCATTAGGACACACTTTGTGAGCCACCCTCTCACAGCCAATTTGATGTTTGTTTCTATAGTGAATTCGAAGATGTGTTTTTCTTGTAAACGATCTTTGGCAAATATGACACTTGAATGGTGAATACCGATGCTGGAACATATTTAGCTGAAGAACCATTTCCTTTGAATAGTTATGCTTTTTAACGTAATGCATTAAGAGAGCTTCTCTAGTCACAAACTCAAATGTACATCCTTGACATTCACAGAAAAATGGTTTAGCTGCCAGTTGAGTAAGGTACTGGCTGGGTAAATTATCTTGTTGCTCTTGAAGCTGACATTTTGAGGTAGTTTCATCAACTGTCTCAGGGCACTTGGCATCCCTAGATGAATAGCCCAGAAAAGGCTTCTGTCTTGAAGAATTCTGAATGTTAACATTTTTTAAGCTTAGATGTTTCAAGCCTAACATTAGCTCCACCATGTTATCTTCAATATTTGGTTCTTTACAACTGTCATAAAAAGATGTTTCGGGGGAAGAAGGACAAGTTTCCTCCCTCAGGCTACTGCTTCCTTTAACATCTACAGCACAACACACACTTTCTGGAGAGTCAGCATTTGTATCAGAATTATGACCTAACTCTGTACTCATGTCTGTAGGGGATTTACTGTCCTGAGCATCACTCAACAGATCGAGAAAGTATTTAGCTTTCATTTCCATATTTCTTTTACCTTTAAAGTTGTATGGATGGGCCCTTCGAAGGTGTTTTTGCAGACTTCTGGAATTTTTGTGGGTCGAACAGCAGCCTTCAAAACCACAGGGAAGGTTTTTTTCATCAAAGCAAACTGCCACATTGGAACACTGTTGTTTCACATCTGCTGGATGGAAGATTCCTTCCTGGGACACAACAAAACCTGGAACTGACTGGTTGTGAGCCACTGCTCCAAGCAGCCGAGGAGATGTCTGACCTTGGCTAACTGCAGCATCTGTCCTGTGCTCCCCACAGTGCAGGCTGCAATTACTTTCACTGTTTAGATCTTCACTGTCAGAGAGAGATTCTTCCTTCATCTGTGGAATTTCCTGAGAGCCTGAGGGATCCAAGTTATCATTCAGATTGGAATTTTCAGATCGTTCAAGCAACTGAGACTCTGGAAGATAACTGGATTTGTCTTCTGAAACGGATCCTTCAAGGTTCAGCGTTTGCTTCCCTTCCCCATTTGATACTTGGATATCATGTGCTGCAAGGTGATTCTGAAATTCAGTTTTTGAATAATAAAACTTTTTGCAACCAAAGTAGTTGCAGGTATATGATGCATCTCTGAAGTGTTGTGCTTCGTGATGGTAAAGCTGCCCTAAGTCACTGAAAACAATATTACAGCCATTTAGCTCACATTTATACCGAAGATCATCGTGTGTTTGTTTGTGATTGAGAAGCTCATTAACTGACCCAAACCTAGCGTAACAGTCCATAGACACACACATGTAAGGCTGAGGCCCGCAGTGCACACGCTCGTGCTCCCGCAAGTGGAAGGATGTCATGAAGTGCCGGCGGCAGAAAGCACACTTCTCCCTCCTGTTTTTCATATCCAAGTAGTGTTTTGCATTCTCATCGTTGTTTTGATGTTCAGCTTTCAGATGTACACTTAAGTACTTAAACTGTTTAAATACTCTAGAACAATCTGTCCCAGGACATGGGTAGATGTCTCTATCTTGCAGCTGGCAATTTTCCAATTGGCTGAATGTAACATATTCCTGTGTGTCATCGTCAAAGCTTTCAGGGAGCTGTGGCTGGTGTGACCTTTCTGGAAACACTGGGGGTGGGCTGCTGGAAGCTGTTGCCTTTTGCGGTGATCTCTCTTTTTTCAGAATTATTTTCTTTTTAGGTCTGTGTGTTCTACTAGGTGGCATTTTAACATGTTCCATTACATGTGGTACAAAAAATTCCTTTCTCTTGAACTTTTTTGTGCAAACAGGACATGTATAAATACCATCTTCCATGTGCATCTTAGAATGATGCAGTATTCTGGCCTCTATACACTCCCTTTTGCAGAGCACACAAAAAAACTTGTATTGAAGCCATCTCTGGTATCTTTCTGAAGAACCAATTGGTTTTTTTACTCTTGCTTTTTCCTTAGGGTGGTTCATTGTGTCTTTCCCATCATAATATTTGTGTTCTTTTGTCTCATCATAGTCACTAAAGAAAGTTTCTAACATGTCGGTTTCATTGAGTGACATATGACAACCTGCATCATCCTCAGAATCAGAAGCTACCTTCCCTAATAGTTTAAGACAATGCCGCTTTAAAGTCTTCCAGTCCCAAAATTCAGGATCAAATGGCCAATATGCTTTCAAAGCTAACAACAGTTCACAGCGGAGTGAATTTGGAACCAGTGCATTTTCTTCATCAAATTTTTGGTCTGGCTGCATATAGAGCTCTTCCAACGCATTAAATCCACTCAAAGTTGGCTCAAGTAAGAATTCTGTGAGCTGACAAGCTCTTCTAACTTCAAGGTCTTCTGGTAAAAGGCATGCAATTGTTTTACACACTGATGTCTTCATTTCGTCACTTCCATTGGACCTGATCTGAAGGGCTCTCACACATAACAAAACAGACACGGCAAGTCCCGCTTCCTCTGCCTGTTTGCAGAAAACAGAAAAACAAAAAAACCAGTCACAAAACAAATGTTATTCTTCTCTGATAAATACATTCTTTCTAGGAAGAAAACATGCAATGAGAGCATCCAACAGACAACACCCCATTCCAAATGTATTCAGGTTCCTGAGCATTAAGTGCCTGAGTCACAGAGCACCCTCTAAGGAACTGCAGTTTATCTTACACTGCGACATTACACCAGGAACCTCTTCTGCTTTTCATGTGATGGGAACCACTGCACACTTAGTGTGCACTCTGGAGGAGTCATGCAAACTAGTTTAGGCATGAGATGTTGCAAAACACTTTTCTAACTCCTCTCTCTCTTAACTTAGTGACTCTCAACCATAACTAAGCCAGATTTCTAAAAGAGAATGGTGTAAATCTTCCATGTGCATTCTTCCTGCAGCATCCACCCAGGATATTAATTTAGAATATGAAGTACTGTGTAATAAGGAAATTTATGTAAATTCACACCTTGAAACAAAATAATGTTCAGCAGTATATGCAGTACCATAGCAGAAATGATTCTTGATGAACATAACTACCATTTCACTTCCAAACACTTTCTGCGGAGTCTGTGCAACTCTGAGGTGCTGCTCAGCAGCATGGGGAAGATGTCTACATTAATCACATGCTAATTTAAAATATGGTATATTCCAAATTCTACATGGACAAATTGAAGGCTACCTTGTTCCAAAAGTGTATTTTTCAGCATAAAGAATCTAAATGCATGAAGTAACTATTTAGCCATTATTAGTAAAGATAAGTAGCACTGAAGATACTTATGAATAACTTAGCCGACATGTGCCTACCACAACTACACCTGTACCAGCCCAGACTGTAACGATCCAAAATAACTACAAACAAGTTAACAGAATTAGCAAGCTTTTATACTCAGCATTCACAGCCCACCAGACATCATGCCATGCTTCTTTAATTCAGTAAGAGTTAGAACCTATTTCTCCAGAAGAAATTTTAGTATGGTTTAGCATGAAACACAGAAAAACCTGGTATATAGTTACCAATGTATTATGATTTACAGATAAAGTATACATTCACGCACGTCTTAAAATTAGAAATAGGCCAACTCTACAGAAACTAGGACCAAACACGTCTCTCTGCAGTCCTTGGCAGAACAGAGTTCTGGACTCTGTGATAGGTGAAGAGGACAATCATGCAATCCTTCTGACCCTACTCTGACTCTAAACCAGGGCTCTGGCACTTGCCCTGCTCTTGTCACATCACACTTGGCAACTCACTTGGGTCAGAGTATTAACTCCAGCCAGTGAAAGAGACTCCCAGGCAGAAAAAATTGGAGAGAAATGTAACTGAAAAAAGGAATCTTGTATGTTTTATCCATAATCTATCCTAACTCTGAATAAACTCATGACCATGTCAGAATGCAAAGGGATAATCAAACTGTAGAGTTAATTGGAACATTCATAAACCTGAAGTTCATGTGGCTAATTCTAATCTATGTGTGCAAAACTAGGCTGTTTTTCAGGAAGAAACATTGGAAAACCTATGGGAATGGGGATGTTCCTAAGGAAAAATCCCATATCTAATTTAAGGTCCATGATCCATGTTGTACTGCTATTGAAAGTTTAAATCCTGTCAGCTAGCTTCTTTTTCCCCCCCAATAAAGTGTGCCTGAATAATTTTCATTCTTCATTGCCCTCCACAAATTTACTCTCATATACCAGAAACAGGAAATTTCCGCACAACCAACTGCAAGAGCCAGTGCAGCCATTGAAGGCAGACAGAGATATGCCACTGAACAGACAGCCAGGGGAGGCCAAGCTATCCTGCAGTTCTGCTCACAAGGAGCATGCTGGGATCAACTAGGGTCTTTCCATTAGTCCGTAAACAGAGATGATGAGTAAAAAAAATAAAAACATATTTTTTGCCTTTCTGTGATTTTCTAAAGACAGGCTTCAGAATAGAAGGTAGAAATACAGATGTGATTGTACCACACGTTTTGAGGAAGAGGTATTTTCTTAGAATACAAAAATATGAGACATTTAAGTCAAGTCTTCACCTCTTAGAGATGCTGTGGAAAATTCTCATGTGCCTAGCTTCTGAACAAGCAGCAGATTAAAACACAGCTATGCTTTGTTTGCAAAATCCTGTCATACTGTACTTACAAAGCAACAAACCTACCCCTCCACATTGCCTGAAGGTCACTTCATGGGATCAAGCCAAAAACAAAACTACAATGGCAGGCACTTTCCAGAGATTTTTACTAGTACGTTATTAGGCACTTAATCAGAAAGTATGAATAATGAAATAAGCGATATTTTTTTTCAGTTTAATCTAATTATTTAAAAAAATAATAAATTCATGTAAACAGCTCTGGCTGTGTCCAAAGACTCAGGACTGTATCTTACTTACTTCAGACTGTATGACTCTTATCAAGAAAAAGAGATGCTGTAGTGTCTTGGCAATGATGCCAAACTGACGACATCTCTCCAAAAAGGAGTCTAAAGAAGGATCTATTCTTCTCTGCAGCTTGCTCCAGAAAAGTGTCAGTTCCCTGCGAAGAGTTGAAAGCAGAATGTAAGAACATTGCAGATACACACAATTTGTGCAGCCACAGTGTGTCAGTTCAGAGCTGATGCCAAGAAAAATGTGTTATTCAAGGACAGCACACTCTTCAATTAGGTCCTGATCTCCAAGTGTCACCAAAGAGAACTGTTCCTATGCCCTACTCCACCACCAGCTCAAACCCCAGTGTATCTCCTGATATTTACTGGGGAAAGACACTGGCACTGGGATTCATCTCACTTAACGGACACATCTATAGCTGCACAGACTTCCTTTCTAGACAAGAAAAACAGTCCCACACTTCCGGAGTCTTTACCTCTCACATAGAAATTTAAAATGGGTAAGATGAATCATAACAGAAAGTTGCCACTTCTCTTCCAATAAACAAGCAGTTTAGCTGCTGACACCTGTAGCCAGGTGATGTGGCTGCCATTAAAAAGGCTTCTTACAGAGCCACCCTTTGCAAAGCATCATGTAAAGGATCTGTAAGCTGAAGGCTGTCTGCTGTCTCTGTGCTGTTATGTGCTTTTCCACATGAGAGCACAAAGCCATTCTATTAAGCAATTTATTATACCCAAGGCAGCACAGCCACTTAAGGATACAACCTGTCACTTGCTGTTGTTCTGCCAGTACATGGACAGTCCAAAAGTAACAGAACCATAGGATCTGTATCTTTTGTATCACTTGAAAAAACTTTTCTTCTCTTCCTTTGGTAAACTTCACCTTTACTGACATATCCACTGTGTACATCAACTACACGTAGAGGCTTCTGACTGCAAGGTCAGTCACAGTTTTGAGAACCAACCATCAAGAAAATACATCCAGGACCAAACACCAGCGAGATTCTTCCTCTGAATTACTGCAATCCTACTCTCAAATGCTAAGCCTAGGGAAAGGTCCTGTCCTGGATCAGACCAGGGATATCATTTTATTGCACAAAAAATGGACAATGTTTACTGGTAAGTTTTGGGGCAGTTTTGTTTGGAATTTTTTGTCTGCTTTATTTATAGGCCTAAAAATGTAATTAACAGCCTTTCATAGCCAGAAAGAGACAGCTGAGAAGTCAGACAGACAGGCCTATAGAAATTACATAGAAATTACCACATAAGCAGTGTAACTCAAGATGTTAAAATTTTAAATGCTAAAACAGAACCAGAGAAAAGGGAAAAAAAAAAAAAAAAAAAAAAAAAAAGGGAGAAACACAGAGTATTGGTAGTGTTTTCTACTGCCCTTTAACCCCTAAAAACTGAAAAAATGTAAAATTTAATTGAACATCAGGATGATTAACATGGAAGAACTGCATGAAGGGAAGCTTAGGCAAGGAAAGCACAGAATATATCACAGAATATGCAGAGTTGGAAGGGACCCACAAGGATCATCGAGTCCAACTCCTGGCCCTGCACAGGACCATCGCCAAGAGTCACACCAATGTGGCTGAGAGCGTTGTCCAAAAACTTCTTGAATTCTGTCAGGCTTAGTGCTGTAACCACCGCCCTTGGGAGCCTGTTCCAGTGCCTAACCACCCTCTGGGTGAAGAACCTTTTTCTAACATCTAATCTAAACCTCCTCTGACACAACTTTATGCCATTCTTTTGGCTCCTTGTCACTGGTCACCATAGAGAAGAGATCTGTGTCTGCCCCTCCTCTTCCCCTCATGAGGAACCTGTATACTGCAAGTATGAAAAAAAATTTAATTCAGCATTACCACAACAAAAGAAATTTGAAATACAGTTTATCACTCATTTTGTATGTTTATTTAATACATTTATGTAGTTGGGAGCTGGGAGAACAGCAAGAAAAAGGCTTCACTCTGGATAACCTCTTATTCCCAAGACTTTTTGGCAGAGAACTAAGTTTTCAGTACTCGTCCTGTTCTCTCTTTGTACCACCTTTCCTGCAAAGCTGAAGTATGTTGCTGGAACGCATCCTTAAGGATGATGATGTAGAAGTATTCCTCAGCTAATCTTCACACATGAAGAAAAGCAAAAAAGGACAATTCCAAGCATTTGGGCAATTTTCCATTTCAAAATTGATGTGAGGCAGTGCTGAGAACAGAAGCATCTCCAGACAGACAGCTTTTTAGTAATACTTAGAAATAAAAAAAAAAATTAAAGCTTACTAACATACCAGACCAGAGAGAATTTTCTTAAGTTGTGCTTAGCTCCAGTTAACACTTAAGGCTGCTTGTGCTAATGGTAAATGTAGATTATTTTATGGACTGATGAATTGCCTGGCTCCCTGGAGACTGCAGTCATCAGCTTGCTCAGAACCACTGCCCAGAGCAGCACTACTTCTGTGACAAAGTTCCAAATTCAGATGGCATCTTCAGTCTTAAAAGCAGTATTACATAACATTTTATGAATCTCAGCAAGAACCAGTGTAAAATTTTCCAACTTTGGTGAGGAATAACATATACAAACCTAAGTTTGCTTTCATCTTCAGCTGGGAGATAAAGCTTGACACCAAGAGCTCAAACTCACAGACCTTTACTGATCTCCTGGAGGTACCTACTTGAGGCTCCAGGATGAGCTGAGCTAAGCTATTGAAACAGCTTAACCTCTCCAAATATGCAAGAATCACAGTCAGAAATTTGTGCCAGGCTGGGGAGTTACCACTGCACCATCAGGGAGATGGTGGAACACAGAAGACAGGAGCGAAGGGAGGTAGATTTTCCCTTCCTAAATTAAGAGTGATGTTACAGCTGAAGAGGTTTAACACCTTCCAGAAGCCCCAGTGTTGCACCTTCCCTGGAACTTGTCTGACCACTGGGTAATCAGCACTAATCTGCAGAATGCTATCTAGTTTTGGCTGGATAAGATAATGTGCTTACTACAGGTTAGAAGGGTCAGTCAGGACAACAAATAAGGCACCAAAACAGGGCTAGAATGGACCTTCTGCTCTCCAGCAGTAGCAAACTGTCAGGATTGGTTTAAGTATGAGTATGGTACCAAAGCTTCAGTTTTATCACTACACAATCCAAAACGAGAGAGTGCCAAACACATTTTTCCTTCACACTTGCAGGTCACAGCTGTCCAACAGGTCTTTTCCTTTGTTTTAACCAGAATACTTTCAATTTGCATAATTTATACTGGTTCTCTCTGACACTGCATAAACCAAGATTTGGAACAGAACAAGGGGAATGGGAGGACTCGCTGGCAGCCAGCAGGACTGCCCTGGCCAGCAGCATCTGTGACAGGCCAGCCAGGAGCTAGCAGAGAATCTTTCATCAACATACTGCTACTCTAAAGATCAAGAGGGACATGACTGCAGGAAACCAGTAATTTAAGGATTCTCTAGATGACCAGAACATTTCCAAGTACACAGAAATGCTAGGGCTTGCCTGTTGACCCTAATCCGTAACAGTACAAAGGGAAGCTGACCTGCAAATGACTCTGTACCAGACAGTCTTGGTTTTTCTTACTCTCTGCTCTCCTCTCAAAGATCTCAGGTAAATGTTTTAGCCACCATTCAGCCCTGGTCAATCAAATTACATAATACACCAGAAGTATACTACGAAAGATAATTAAAGCTTAAATCATTTATTGACTTGAGACACCATTATGCAGGTTTATGATTAAATACAAAAAAATTACATTTTCTTATAGCAATCAAAATCCAAAAGGTGTTAATGGCATTGCTAGAAAAACTTTTAAGTAGAATCCAAATCAGCAGATCAAGCAGAGTAAAATAACTGTTCAACTACAACCCTTTTTGAACCAGACAGGACCTTCTTTGAAGTTGTCCTGGGTAACCCCCAAAAAGGTGTATTACGTATCTTGTATTCAGTATCTGTGCTACAACAGTCTGCCCCAAATTGTTACTCTCTCTTTAAGACCTGGCATCTGGAAATAAAACCACGGAGGTTAGGGCTGCCAGGTCCTTTTAAAGTTGGGGTTGCTCTCACAGAAGCTCTCTTTCCTTTTTGTTCTTGTGGGGAAGCTGGGACAGCACAAGGCAGAAGCCTTCTTTTATTCCTCTCTGGGCTCTGGAGGGAGTTGCTTCAGGTAGGTCTCTGAGTAGCAACAGTAGCAACCCAAGAAGTTGCATTTTGCAATCCAAAACTGTTTCAGAGTGAATGCCATAAATACCCGTCTCCAGTGCAGAGCCAGAGCCAGTCAGGGCTGGGCCACCATTCTTTGGTGCTTGATGAGTCTGTTTTCTTCCCCCACCACCTACTTATTGGGGCAGTGACCCAAGACAGCAGCGATGACACCAGTGGACTCCAGCGAGTGACAGGAGGAGGCAGCAAAGGGCAGAACTGACCTCACACACACACGCACTGCCGCAATGGCCAAAAGGAAGCTCTGGAGGCCGACACTGCACATCCAGAGCTTCCCAGGCAAAACCAGCAATTACCACCTGCCACCAAAACTGCTTCATAAACTCCTACCTTCCCAGTTTTTTGTTCCAGGGGGAAGGTTGAGCCAAGCAGGGTTTGTCTGGTATCTTTGCCCTTTTCTCTCCACACGGGGTGGTCTGCGGAGGGCGCCATCTTGAGGGAGGGGTTTCTCTGCCATTTTGTTTCTCTTTTGTTCCCTGGAAGTCTGGGATTCAGCAACTTTGTATCTAGTGATTATTAGTGTCATTTTGTTATTTACTGTTATTTTGTATTTGTTGATGTTTCCTTTTTTAAGTAAACTGTTATTATTTCACTTTTATCTTCTTGCATTCATCTGTCCTTATTGGTGAAAGAGGAAGTGGTTAAAAATAAAAGGGCAGGTAATTAATTTTGGAGTGTCCACCCTTTAAATTGTCTTAAATGAAGACAAAAGTGAATTAAGCAATTTCTGCCCCTTTAAAACCAGCAGCTGGTCACAGAAAGAAGAATGTCTCAGTTTATGTATTCAACTTAACTCATTATTTTAAGTGTATATTTATGTTGTATTTAAGCCTATAGAATGGCTTGCAAGCATCTGCTAGCATGCCATTCCTCTACATTAGCTTTAGCTGCAGGATGATACTAAATATCCATACTGCAGTGAGTCCATCTTCACATTTCCTGTCTTTCCAGCCTGCTCTGGCATTTGTCATGCTTTCGATGGAGCTTAGTTTACCAGTGCAGAGAATATTACCTTATCTCTTTTCCAGAGTACTGCTCAAAATCAGCCCTACAGTGAGTGCCATAGTTTGTATGGAGCAGAGCTCCTCATTTTTGTTAGCCATAATGCATGCCCACTACATCTGTAACATGAAATATCATGGAATATCAGTCAAGCTGGCTGATCTGACAAAAGCAATCCTCCAAATTAAAAGTTTTATGTCATATCAGCCACTTGAATTCATCAACTTTGTGGCTAAATAAATGTTGGATCTACATCTGCCCCCAGGAACACAGGTGGAGGTCAGCAAAAAGGCCACTCCATTGAACATTGCCCCAACAGCAAGGCATCCTGACTTATTTTAAAATAGATTTATAGTCTCAGAGTGAGAAAGCAGTCTGATGGTCAAGAAGTATTACACCAGTTTCACAGTACAGGAGTCCATCAGAAGGTGAACTTCTTCCATCTGTGCTCCAGCATCCTGGAAGCTTTGCTCTTCAGTTGGTCCAGATGGCATTGGCTCTGTCCAATGCTGTTGTACAAGGACTGCTAGGTACAGTACTAGAACTTCAATTTATACATCTATACAATGTCAGCATTACAATTAGACAGAAGACTTCATTCTCCCATCTCATCCCCAGGAAAGGTAGCTGGAACTTGAGAAGTCTGTCAGGATGGCAGCAGAGGGGGCGTGCTATGCATGGACAGGGCAGCACAGTTTGACCCAGCACCTTTCCTCAGAACGACTGAAAACAATGTAGACATAATGATGTGACACAAACCTGCTAACCTTCTGTAAGTAGGGACATACTTATGTGCTGGACTGCACTACCATTTTTATTTTCAAGCCTTCACTGCCTGTCACCTAGGCTAGCCAAGTTTAAAGCTGATGTGCAAGTTGCATGTTACAGTTGCACGATGTTTCGGGTAGCATTAGCCTCAGGTAGGCCTCACCTGGGAGTCAGACTGACACGGAGCTGAGTAATCTACACATCTGAGTTAGAGCTACAGGACCTGAAAATTGCATCCCAATGCTAAAGAGTTTCAGTTCAGACTTCATACTGCAAGCGAAAAAATCTACCCACATTTGTTGTCACAAAAAAGAAATGTTATTCTGTAACAATAGGTGCTACATCCTCAAGCCTGTTCCCCAGTCCCAACAGTCTGACAACACAAAGTCCGACCCTCTTCGTTTGCACCCTAGGGATACAGCTCTTAGAATGGAATATCTTCTTGGACAAAAGCAAGTAATATAACTTACCCTAGAAGAATGTTAGTTGTTGTTTGTTTCTGTCTTTGAAAAGAGAACATGGGGGTGACTCTAGCCTTGTACCTCTTTGGACACAATTCTACTCTAATCTCTAATGACAAAATTCTATAGTGAAAAACATCCTCTAGAACTTCAAGTGTGGTGAACTCTCCTGAGTCTTCCAAAAGGTTAATTTCTTTCTACAAGGTATGCTTTGCTCAAAAAGACATTTCTGGCCTTTTTGTACAGGATGACTGGACTAGACTGAACTGTCAATCATCCTGCAGACACTGAAGTGCTGTAGAAACTTTTTTAAATGGCTTTAAATTATGGAGTAAATGAACAATGCCATAGCTAACCAAATCCAAATTCCCAATATATTCTCGAAATGTCTGGCCACGTAATCCCCATGTTTATCCAGACGGGGATTTAAATGGGAGAAAACTACATATTTAGCCATGCCTTGAAAGCCAAAACTACAAACCCATTTTCTGAAGGACAGAAACCAGCTCCTCTGCTTTGGCTCTACAAGTTTACCACTGCTGAAACAGAGGTGCAGAAGATTCTGTATCTCCAGCCAGTTAAGGGGGCAGAGTTTTACTGTCACAATCAGGCCAAAATCTAGTACTACAATTCTTGGAGTTACAGAAATTATAAAAATATAAAAAGGCTCTTGGGGGGAAAGTGGGGAGAAGTTGTTACAGGCTGTTGCCTCTGCTCATTCCTAGTACTGACATCGCTGTGGAATGGGTGAAAAAAATGCACCAGACTTTCATGGGGCCAAGTATTCCCAAGGGAGGAACAGACTGACAACATACACTTTGTGGAAGCACAAAGCTAGGGGTTTAATATCAAGCCTGAGAGCACTGACCCACCACTGATAGATCTACTACCCCACAGAAGTATTAGTGTTCATGCCAATAATGTGAGTGCTGTTTCACTTGTAAATTGTTTAAACATTACTTTTGTCTAACTGCTCTATTAGCATAGCAACTTGTGACAAAATAAGTAATTATCTAGAAAGTGCTTCAGTCTGATGCACTTCTCAAGTAAAGGATAAATCCACCTTTTCTATATATTTTTGTACTATATTAGCTCAATTCTAGGCAGCAAGGAACCGTTAGCAGAAGCAGCAATACTTATACTTACCAAGAGCAATACACATTTGCTGTTTGAAGCTGATGAGTAAGATACGTTGTACAAAGAATAAATGCAGTGTTTTCTTGTCCCTCAGATTCCAGATTACATATGATGTCCAGTACTTCTTTGCAATCCACCTTTGCAATCTTTAAAGAAAAAGAAAATTAAAAAGAAAAGGCTAACTTTATTCTCAGTATGTTTACTAAAGAAATGCACATTTACTGTATCAAAGCCTAACAAATGCACAAACAAAACGTCTCCCATACCATGCCACACCTTTCAGCTACAAAACAGTATGAGCAGTTCACCTGTTAAGTTCTGATCCCTTCTCAATATTAGTTTTCTTTGGGACAACCTTCCATTTTTGGCAGCTTAGCTAAATACTTGCATGCAGGCAACCATCTGTCTAGAGCTTCCCATTCTGTCTCTCTGCACTTACAGGATTCTTGTGTTGCTTTTGAAAATTAGAACCAAGGTCCAAAAAGATCAAGAGTTCTGAAAAATCTGGCCTCTTGTTCTCTTCATCCCTAGGCACTGATTCTGACCAACCACATTTCAAAACATGATGTTAGAAACAAAAGTGTTTGGAGTAGTGTGCTGATTTTAGCTGGGGTAGAGTTAATCTTCTTCCTAGTGGCTGATATGGGGCTGCATTTGGGATTTCTGCTGCACACAGGGTTGGTAATACAGAGATGTTTTTGCTATTGCTGAGCAGCGCTTAAACAGAGCCAAGGAAGCTGGGAGTGCACAGGAAGTTGGAAGGAGAAACAGCCAGGAGAGGTGACCCCAGCCGACCAAAGGGATATTCCAGACCATGACATCATGCTCATTTTATACAGTGACAGGAAGAAGGAGGAAGGGAAGGGCATTGAGAGAGATGGCATTTGTCTTCCCAAGTCTCCGTTATGCATGATTGTGCCTTGCTCTCCTGGAGATGCCTGCTCATGGGTAGCAGTGAATTAATTCCTGGTTTTGCTTTGCTTGTGTGCGTGGCTTTTGCTTCACCTATTACACTGTTTCTACCTCTACCTACAAGTTTTCTCACTTGTACCCTTCCACTTCAGTCCCTGGTACTGCTGGTAGGGGAACTGAGCGAGCAGCTACAAGGGGCCTGGGTTTAGCTAGGGTTAAACTAGGGCAAGGAAAAGAATCCCAAAGAAGTTCTGGAGCATCTATTTAAGGTAGTACATATCCGTGTATCAAACCAGGGTCTCAGCTTGGATATAAGCCACAAACAGCAATTATGAAGAGCTTTTACTATTAAGACAACACTAGGTTTTAACACATTTTTCCACTGGATCTATTCCACTTCACAGAACAGACTGTGTTCTAGCAATATGTACTTTGAACAGCTGTTGATATCATAAACATTTCAAACTTCTTGTTCATCACAAAAGACAATGACAGAGAACAAATAACAGGAAGTTAAACTGATTTTTAAAGACATCTCATTCAGCA
>NW_008237896.1:213839-233370 GCF_000691975.1 Corvus brachyrhynchos
CCCATTCAGGCTTGACACTGGAGTTCATTGAGCAATGTCAACATTTTCTAGGGTCCACTGACTTTTGGTGTTCAGCTTGAGACCCAGAACTGACCTCCTGCAGCAGACATTTCTAGAGCAATTCACAAAATGCAAGGGCTTGCAGATATGTCAGTTTTGCATGTATTAAAGTAAAATACAGCAGATTTGGGGGGGGGGGGGGAAGGGGGGGGGGGTGTACAAAAAACACCCCCGCACACAAGATCAGAAAATTATTTAAGAGACAATGCTTTGCTGTCTAAGAGAACAGACATCATTGATCCTTGCATGTCAAAGATTGTAAGCCCATACAGTATCTGTAAATCAAGCGTCACCTCCAGCAGGCAGGGGAGGGTTGAGAAGCAAGCCCATACCAATAGCCACATGACAGAATTGTGAAGATGTTGATCACTGCCCAGGAGAGAAAGGGGCTCTTGTAAGTAACAGGACAGTGCTGCACACCATCTCCCCCCAACATTCCTTGCCAGCAGCACCTTTCTTACGCTGTCATCAACCTTTGGTACCTACAGCCACACAGGCCTTGCAGCTTGGGTGGGAAGTCTAAGTCTGACAGCTGGGCAACTCCAGCCTTCTCACAAGTCTCTCTTCACTCAGCTATTCCTATTCTTCATAGATAACAATTTCAATCAGTATATTTTAGAAGGCAAATTTAAAAAGCTAAAATTTAAATTTAAAGCTAAGTGACACAAACTTCTGTGTTTGATAATTTCCACAATTATACACTGCCATCTCCTCAATACTACAGCAAATATTCTTAAATACTGCAGAGGCTGCCTGCAGCAGTGTGATAGAATTCTGATCTTTCAAGTCTTGGGTTTTAGAAACGCAAATATTGTCAGTGCATGTAAGTATGGGACAAGTTTCCTTCACAGATCTGAAGGCAACGTGGCAGGCTACCTGTGAGCTACTCGGCCAGACATTACTTGACAGAGACCACGCTCATCACCAGTTCCATTAAAACAACAATCACTGAACACCACTACTACTGTTTTAAAAACTACAAAATTAAAACCTATTTACTAGGGTTTCTGAGGCTACAGAATTATACATCCCGTATTCTTAACAGTCATCAGTTATTCCTCAATCAGACTTAGGCTGTAACAAGACCCAGAACTTCTGTTGTGCACTGGACCAGCAGGCACACCACCAGCTCCAGCACAAACACAGCCTGGCACTTGGAGAAACCTACAGCTACACAGTACATCAGAGCCATTCTCCCCCCATAGAAATTTGATTCTTTTTGGACAAAGTCACTTGCATTCAGGACATTAACTACTGAGTAAGCAACAAGGCAAGTGGTTTCAAGTCCCATTTACCTCAATCTTGGTCAATGATAATCCATCTCATTTCAGCTCCTGGGGTTTTTGCTTTTTGTTTGTGAGATCTTTTTTGCTGGGAGATTGCTTGTGAGATTTTTTTTTAATATTTAAGACAAGAAGTCCAAATGCACATCTTGCAATCATCCAACATATCCAGTCAGTCACTTAAGTGACAAACCAGACATTTATTGAAGTCTACTAAACCTGAAATGCTGACCACTGTTATTCTGTTATAAACCCAACTAGAACAACAACTCATTGAAAGCTAGAAGACTACAGAATGAACACTGCTAAGATGTTTTAAATCAGAATTGTTGAAAAATGATGCCATCCCCCCCATGTTCTATTAACAAGGATGCCAGTTTATTCCTCAAAGTTATTCCAAAGAACATACAACCATGTAAGATTTAACTTGTCTTTGTTTTCTACGTTACCTTAGTTTGAAGGAAAAGTTGTGGCATTACAGTGATATTTTATTTTTTATGTCATCATAAAAATTTCCTACCACTAACCTAAGGCTTCTACCATTTTTTAGTAGGACACCATGTCGATACTCTTTATTTGGAGAAGGCCTCCAAAAGATGACTGCTTGTTTCACAACTGAATTTTTTATGAATGGGATAAGGGGCATTTGCTTAAATTGACTCCCTGAAGAGCTTTACTCGCTGACTTTGGATCAGTCTTTCCCAAAGGAATTCCAAATTAAACAAAACCTACTTTGACAATATAAGGAAGCTCCTCTGTGTTCCAGCAAACACTCACACTAACATTCGACAGAAATGACCAGTTACAATTCAAACTCTCAATATGGCTTTAATTTTAACTGGTTGTTGCATTTCAAAATCCTTTTTTATTGTTACATGTGGCTGGCACTAGTCTTGCAGAGAAAACCATCATAGACCATAGAAAATTTGGGGCTTCATGCTTTTGCAATAGTAAATCACTATGTAAGAGAACTGCTTGAATTAGCATTTTAATTGGTTCAATAAATTGGCAAATTCAAGCCAAACATTGGAAGTCTGACATGATCCTTAATTCTACTTTCTACATTCACACAGAGCAGCAGTGAACAAACAATTCTAGAGTTATATTTCTTGTTACATGTGTGCCTCAGAATCAATTCAAGGTACCAGGAAGCACCAGAAAGGCAGGGAACAACTTCATATGCAGTATGTAATATATACACACACCCACATAGACGTATGTTATACACAGACATACATATACATGTATTTACATACCTCTACAGATGTACGCACATACAGATATGTAGATACACTTGTGTGTGTATATATATGCTCTTGCTTATAGATATAAATAGAAGTCGTTTAATTTGTAGGAGCTCAGCAATTTAACTTCCACACCTGCCTTAGCCCAACCACATCCAATTCTTGGAAAGGGATGACCACACATTGTCTAATCTTCCAAAACAAATTCTTTCTCTTCAATCCTCCCCAAACTATCTTCATTCCTATTCAAGCTTTCTGTAATATTTACTTTCTTAGTGAAGCCCTGTTCCTCTACCTACCCCATCCTACTCTGAACTTCAAATTTCACTTAACTTTTGCTCCTTTTATTACAGTTTATTCCCTCTTCCCCCTGGTGGGGTTTTGGTTATTGCTATCTATCATTCCCCAACAGCTGCCATTCTTTGAACTCTTATTTTTTCATTTTTCACCTTTTCCCATCCCTTTTTCCCACTTCTCATTACACCTGACAACCTTCTACCTGAGGAAGATAATAGGTAACATGATGATACAACACATTCCTTGCCTCTTAAAACAAAGGTGTAAATGAAAGTGTTTTAGAAGTCTCAGAATTCAGCAATTCTGTAAGGGTGCCAACTATACAACACCTGAGACCAAGCATGCAAAGAAACATGCCATGCAAATCTTCATACTGCCAGCTATTAAAGTTAATTTTCTGGCACTGGAACACCACTGACTTTATACTTTTCACAGTTTTGGCTACAGCTCCAGTTAAGTCAATAAACTGTACCGCTTTAAGACACTGCTTTGATGCTTTGTGGCTTCATTTCCCCATAAAAAGTTTAATTCAGCAATTAACTTGATTCAATTTATCAGTGTTCCAGCTTTTATACTTGACTGGCAAGAAAAGACTGTTTTGAGTATCAAGGTAAAACAGCTACAGCTACACTTCTCAACCCTCAAATTAAACAGAAAATGGAACAGAATTTAATGTGATTTCTCTAGCATTCCTCATTAGCAGCCAATCCAATCAGAGAACATGCTCTAAGCTACCATCAACTCCAAAGTTTTCAATGCACGGATCATGTCTGCAGTGAGCTGTTAAATACATTCTCTGCTCCTACAGCACTCTGAGGGGAATCTGGCTCAAAGTGCAGACTGAAGAGTCACCTATGCAAATATTTATTTTTCACAAGAAGTATTTTAAGGAACGGTTTTTAAAATAGTTTACATGTACAACAAGATCACTCTGCCACTCATGCAGGAAGTGCAGACATGATGAGAGTTGCTTTTTTTTTTTTTTGTATCTCAAGCTTCCCCTGGTTTCACTGAGGCTTATTCAAAATGTCCAAGTCTCACACTTAAAACTATACCAAATACATACAAGTGAGACTGATCCCATAACAGGTGTGTGACATCAGGAGGCAATAGAGGCAAGAGTCAGCTGTGCTACAGCAGTTATGTGTGAACACAAATCATTGCTATGGTTGTTACTGTAACAGGAAGACTGCCAAAAACAAGTTTAGAGTTCAGGAAGAACAACTCTAAAATGTGTTTTGTTTGTTTCATGATTTCTTTTTCTTAAAACTTTTCTTAGGTCAGGACGACTACATGAGAAGTAATTGCTCTGGTACCAGTGCTGGAGTCAGAAAAGACAGTTTTCCAATTGTATTTTGCTTACTAATGGAACTAAAGTTATAATTTTTAATCTTTCAAACACATCTAATCAAGCATACATACATACTTATCCACAGCAGCAGTTCACACAAAAGTTCTTTTCCATTGCAGTCTGCAATACACCATTCCTCTTTTGGAACTCTGCAACAGTTTCACTCTTCAGCTTCAGTTCTTAGTATTACATAAATAAATACTAAAATGCTTCATAAATATAGATATATATTAAAAAGGGACTATCGGTTACTAACCTCCTTAATGGAGTCTTCATTAGGCAGCATTGAACACACACATGTGATGTAGGCTTGGCGAAAAGATGAAACGTTTGCAATTTCTGGAGAATCTGCACACAATTTCGACAAGAAAGTGGCTTGGGGGATGCAGTTTGACTTCATCAGGTGTTTTATTCGCATCTGCAGAAAGGAAGGCCCTTCTCGTGTAATCAATTTATTAGCTAGGAAAAGAAAAAATCCTTTGAGAATAGACCAGTTTACAGGCGACACTTAAATGAAATTGTCTCACTGAATTCACACTTATTTACAAATTTGTGTACAGTCACTGTTCCTAGGAAACTCTAGGCATGATTGCAAGTGACAGCAATGGACTGTCTTCTCCCAAACTCTGTAGGAAGAGAATGCTGGGCTACAGAAAACAGATGACACAGCCACCCCCACCATGTCCCCCGCAAAAGATAGCACCATTAAGATGTACGCCACAGCAATGGCTAAAGGATACTGATCACACCAGACAGACACCAGTAGTTTAACTAAAGTTCAGAATCATCACCTTTTAACTGTAGCTTTATATTCCAAAAATCAAAAAACATTTCAAGGCAATCATTATATGCTTTTCAACTGGAAAGTTTTCCACCCAAGCTGTTAAAACCCCGTGTAATGCCAAAATACGTAAAATGAAGTTGAGGGTGAAAATATTATCTTTGTGGTACTTTTGAAGAATTGTGTTTAAGACATGCTAGGCTTACGCTCTTAAACAAGCAGATACAAGTAATCATTATGAGACTTGATGAACTAATTCAATAGTAAAAATCCCACTTCAGATTACTTTTGTAAATAGCTAGCAAAATTTACTTATTTGGATTAAATACCTCACAGATTTAGTTTAATTCTCTTCCCAGGTGTTTATCATAGAAACAGAATCCAGTTGGAAGGCACCGGCAAGTCCTGCTCCTCTCCTCAAAGGACTACTTCAAATTAAACTGCATGACTAAGAGCATTGGCCAAATGCTCCCTGAACTCTGGCAGGTTTGGTGCTGTGACCACTTTTTTGGGGAGTTTGTTCCAGTATCCAACCACCCTTGGGGTGAAGAACGTTTTCCTAATGTCTAACCTGTGGTTACCCTGACACAGCTTCATTCCAAGACTCCTGTCTTGCTGCTGGTCACCAGAGAGAGGAGATCAGCACCTCCTCCTCATAGCCTTCTTGAGGAAGGTGGAGACTGTGATGCAATCACCCTTCAGCATTCTCTTCTCCAGGCTCAACAGGCCAAGCAACCTCAGCTGCTCCTCAAGGCCTCTCCCCACCTTGGTCACAATCTAGTAGTCTGATGTCCTTCCTGTACTGAAGCACTCAAAACTCCTCAACTCAAAACAGGACTCGAGGTGAAGCTACCTCAGCACAGAGAAGAGCTGGGTAGTCACCGCCCCCTCAACTGGCTGGTGATGCTGTGCCTGATGCACCCCAGGACACAGTTGGCCCCTGTGGCTGCCAGGGCGTACTGCTTACTCATATTCAAGTTGCCATCAATCCAAACCCTCCAGATCTCTTTCCACAGGGCTGCTTCCCATCTCCTAGTTTGTCCATATAAGCAGGATTACCGTGTCCCAGGTAGAGAATTCATTACTTACTCTTGTTAAATTTCATATGGTTGGCGACTGCCCAGCTCTCTGGTCTATCTGGATCTCTCTATAAGGCCTCTGCTCTCAAAGGAGATCACAGATCCTCCTAACATTGTATCATCAGCAAATTTATTTCATGTACATTCAACTTCTGGACCAAGATAATTTATGAAGACACTAAAGAAACCCTACCAGTGACTACTGGTCACCAGCCTAACATAATCTCATTTACAATAACCCTTTGCACCTGACCTTTCAGCTCACTTCTCATCCAACATACAATGGATTTATCAAGCTGTCTCCTGGACATTTAATCCAGGGATGCTGTGAGAGACAGCATCAAAAGCTTTGATAAAGTACATGTGCTTTGCCTTGGCTGGTTGTCGTGGTTTGACACTGGCCAAATGCCAGGCACCCATGAAAGTTGCTCACCCATCCTTCCCCTGCTACAGCTGGGCAGAGGAGAGAAAAATATAATGAAGGCTTCATGAGTTAGCGCCACGAAAAACAAGGAGAAAACACTCCAAGGGCAAAACAGGCTCAACTTAGAGGTACAGAGCAATTTATTATTAACAAAATCAGAGGAGGATAATGAGAAGTAAAATAAGCCCTTAGAAACACCTTTTCTTCTCCCAATCCCTCCCCCCTTCCCACCAATAGCACAGGGAAACAGAGCATGGGAGTTTTGGTCAGTTTGTCACCCAAGGTTTTTCTTCCACTGCTCAGGGAGAGGAGTCCTTCCCCTGCTGTGCCGTGGGGTCCCTCCCATGGGAGACAGTTCTCCGCGAATTTCTCCAGCATGGTTCCAATCTCATGAGCAGCAGTCCTGTCAAAACTGCTGCAGTGTGAGCCCCTCCAATGGGCAAACAGCCCCCCCAAAACTGCTGTGGCATGGGTCACTCTTTCACGGGGTGCAGTCCTCCAAGGGCAGGCTGCTCCAGCTTGAAAGCAGGGGCCCCCTCTCTCCACTGGGTCTCCCACTGGATCACTGCCTCACACAGATATCCACCCACTTCAGCGTGAGGACCTCCCCCATTGGGCTGTGGATGGATCTCTGCATCCCCCGTGGATCCCCATGGGCTGCAGGTAGACAACCTGCTTTACCATGGTCATCACCACGGCCTGCAGAGGAATCTTGGCTCTGGCACCTGGAGCACCTCCTCCCCCTCCTTTTCCACTGATCTTGGTGTTTCCATGTTGTTTCCCTCACATGTTCTCATCTCCTCATCTTCTCTAGCTGGAATTCAAATTACCCCCACTGTGTTTTGATTTTCTTCTTAAATATGTTATCACAGAGACATTACCACCATGTCTAATTGGCCCAGGCTTAGCCAGAGGCATGTCCATCTTCAGAGCCATCAGGGAATGGCTCTGCCAGACATGGTGGAAACTTCTAGGAGCTTCTCACAGAAGCCACCTCCATGGCCCCCCCACTACCAAGAACCAGGCCATGCAAAACCAACCAATGATGAAATCATGCTTCAGAACAGCTGTGGTGCTATTTCCAGCTTAACATAAACATCTACAAAAAGCCTTGATAAAAGTCTCCAGATCTGTATATCATTCAAAAGACTCTTGCAAATTAAGAGAGACTATTCAACACATTCTTATACTACATGTAGTAATGCATATGAACCAAGGAACAAACTGGCTGATGAAATGTAAAAAAAAACCATGGAAATGCATGAGACATTCTGATAGAACACATACTAGAATGGTGTTCTGCAGAAACTGTAGTCAGTCAGTTAACTTTGGTGCCTGCAAATGACTCTGGCTTAGTCAAAAAAGAATGCTTGCTTTAGACTAACAACTTAATGAAAATATTTCTATTCAATGGCTCTTCCACTATATTAGCATCTTATTATTACTATGCAAGATGGATAGTTAGCAAACCAATGGTATATAAATTTCTGAAAGAGAGGATTGCACATAACACAGAACAAGAAAGTTTTCATGCTTTCTGCACTTAAATAATTGCCCAAATAGAACAGTGTGTTCTAACAGACGCTACACTAGTTGGCAGAAAACTCACAATGTGCACCTGAACAGAAAATTCATTTCAGGCTGTGGTGGTGTATTCCCCCTCCCACACTCCTTTCCAGGCTGCAGAGTGATTGAGATTTTTTGAGTGATCTCAAGCACACTCATTCGGGACACAGGCATCAGGTACCTACCACGTGCCTGTAGTGAAACTTACTTGTATTCTACAGGAGTCAGCTCAGTGGTCCATTAGAGAATCATTTTAAGATTTAAGTCTATGGTAATGGTTTCTGTTTTTCATAGGAAAAATCTCTGAGCATTAAACTCTTGACCCAGTGACACTTCACATTAAAGGAACTTCAATGGTTAAAGCAAAAAGAACTGCCTGACCAAGAGGCAGCCTGCAGTAACATCTCCAGTTGCTAGGAAATAAGCCTCCTCTCTTCCTTAAAAATTGCATCTGTATGACACTGTGCTTGAATAGTTATCAAGGAAAGCTAACAGTGCTTCAATATAGGTATTTGATGTAAGAGACTGCTACCACAACACAATGGCCAGGAGACCACTACTAAGGGAAAACTCCCAGAAAGCTGGCTTACCCAGTATCAGATCAGTCACCTCTCCAAGTGGAAAACTGCTTTTCATGGTCCTAGAAGGAATGGGGTTTAGTGCCCACAAGCAATTCAAAGCAATTCTGTAAGTGCCTCTTTCTATACCTCTTGGCTCACAGAATACTTTTTTTTTTTTCAGGTCCATAAGAGGAATAAAATACTCTTTTTACCTCCTCTAAGAATTATTTAGATTCTTCTTGATTACATAGCTAGACATGCACATGGCAACTCCTTAAATGAAGTTTTACTGACATGTCAGTCAGCTAGTTAAGACATGGGAAATATTTTAAGAGTACCTACACTCAGCCAAATTAAACACTTTCAGTTTAACAGTTACACTTTTATCTTCCAGCACAAATGAGAGAAACTTCGATGAAGGTTGACTCTCTGCCAGTATGCACAAGAGTCTCAACTTGCTGCAGTCTTTCAGAGTACTCAGTAAGCACATGCTCCCCAAGGGTGGCAGGTCTGTGCCCTCGGGCCAATTCCTTCATACCTGAGGGAGTGTGTAGTGAACTCTGCAAAGGAGGCAAATGACAAACTGAGCTCCTCTGTCATGCAGATGTAAGTGATTATGGTAGGAGCAACATTCAGAAATTAGTCACTAGTCAGACATCTGTCTTAGCACTTAGCTTTATTCTAAAGTGGAAAGTTTCCTCTTTTCCTGAAAAAGGAACAAAACCTGAGGAACAGACATCAAACTGAGAAGAGCTGTTTTCCCTCAGAGAACCTAATTTTGTACTCAATCCTAAATCTGTTACATTTCCATACATGTCCATGAACAGACTTTCTTGTTCCTTTTCTTCCTAGATCTCCTGCTGTTATGTGTTCTGTCACAGTGTTCTATGAAACATCTCAAGACTAAAACAGCTTGCTATAAAAATCAGTGCTGATACCCTGCAACCCTTCCCTCTTCCAAACCCTTTAGCGAAAAGGGCAGTGCAGTTTCAAACTCTACACATATCTTAGGAGCTTTCTTAAGCCAGGACCAAAAAGTAAGGATAAGAGACTTCCCCCTCACCCAAAACACTTGCAGTAAAAGATAATTTAAGTTACACCAGAATATTGTGAATACAACCTTTATAAAGCATGGGTGGCACTAGAGCATGAGAAGACTGTGGTCACTATGATAAACATTCAAGAGAAACAGCATCTTGGGTGAGCATTTCTGCAGAAAATCCCTGTGGAACAGGACAATAGGACAATGTGCTGAAGCGCACTAACAAATGTTAAGTATGTACAACTGACACTGAGGTCTGTATACTATACAACAGCAGTGTGTTGGACAGTTATCCCAGCTTTCCTATAAACCAACTCTCATCCCGACAGACATACTAAGTTGTTGGTATTCATCTGTTGCACTCAGCAACAAGCTCACCCCAATCTCCTTGTTTCAGGATATGTTTGTTAAGACAAAGGGCGGAGGGGGGAAAGTCTTGGAATCAGAGTATTAAAGCTAGCTGCCTGAGGCCTGTGCCTGAGGCACAGAACTATGTGGGATGTCATAACTGCTGAACAGCATCAATTATGGTCACGTCAGGATGCTGGTATCATCTAGTCACCTAAAAGGCCTAAGTTGAAATTATTTTTTTTAATGGCCCTTTCCTCAAGCAAATATTAATGCCCCAAACAACCATCCTCAGCCAGCTGACAGTAAAAATCAGGAACCATCAACCTAGCACACAGCAGTGCAATTTATAAAAGCTATAGAAGCAGCAGACAGAACCCAAGCTGCTATGAAACTTTTGCTGGAACAAATTTGGTAAATCATATTTATATTCGATGTCAGTTCCTTTTCCAGGCCAGTGCATTAAAAAAAAAACAAAAAACAAACAAAAAAACCATTAAGAACTGTAAACAAGAAAGGCAGGAACCTGACACACCTTCAGGATTGTTCACTCAAGTAAGCATCTGATGATCATTAACGGGAACTACCAGTTCACAAAACAGCTCCAGCTATGTTGGAAAACATACTAGTTTAAAAATTTTTTATATATGACTTTAGCCATATATATCTTTGCCCCAGGGGAAGGAAACTGAAGCTTCTTTCCAGGGCACTCTTTCTCTAGGTGAGGCCTGATGGGCTTAGCATTTCCACAGACTGGAAATGGGAGTAGCTCCAACATGTTGCAGTGGGGATCCTGCAACACGCATATATCAAACCAGGAGTCCCGTGGAAAGGAAATATATATGGACAGACAGATTCTTGATAGCTGTTTCATAGATGTTTATTTCTCCAGCCGCATGGCCGGGGCTGTGCTCAGGAACTGTTCCAGTCACGGGACCAAGGGTCCTTGGAGAGGGAGGCAAAAGAAAGCATCCTTCAAATCTAAAACGGTAAACCAGGTTAGTTCAGGTGTTAAACGAGTTCATGAGGTGTAAGGTTAGCAACCACTGGGTATAAATCCTCCGTCACTTTATTGACTGCTCTCAAATCTTGTACTAACCTGTATGACCCATCAGGTTTCTTCACGGGTAAAGTTGGAGTCTTAAAATCAGATTGACACTCCCTTAACAATCCAATTTGCAAAAAGTTCTCAATAATTGGCCTGATCCCTTCTCTGTCTTCCCTTTTCAAGGGAAATTGCTTGGCCCTTACAGGCCGTTTCCCTTCTTTAAGCTTGATTTGAATTGGCAGGGCATTCTTTGCCCTCCCTGGGGTACCAGAGGCTCACACTCCAGGGAATACTTGATCCATTATCTTCTTAATCATTTCTTCTTCATTCGCTATTTCCGTTTCTTTGGTTATTAGCATTAGGCTCAGCAACTCTAGATATTGTTGGTCTTTTACTTCCAAACTGATTTCCCCATTTTTAAATATTATTTTTGCCTCCAGCTGCTCTAGCAGATCTCTGCCCAAAAGTGCAGATGGAGCGTTAGGCATATATAAAAATTGGTGAATTCCCCACTGTTTTCTCAATTTATATTTCAGTGGTTTACAAAAGTATGCCTTTCCAGATTGGCCAGTTGACCCTGTCACTACAAAATAACCCCTTGATATGGGTATCAAAGCTTTATTCAACACTGAGTATGTTGCTTCTGTATCTACTAAAAATTCCACTTTCTTTTCTTCGTTCCCTAGTTTAACTATAACCAGAGGGTCCCCTAGGGTAGCGCCCAGTCTTGGATATGAGCAACCACCCCCGCACCTCTCTGGTCGTATTTCTTTTTCATCACCCTTTCTCTTTTCTGGGCACTGGTTTTTCCAATGCCCAGGTTTTGTACAAGGCACACTGGTCCCTTCCTAGTCGGGGTGGTCCTTGTCTTGGTGGACCTTGCCCACGTCTTCCTTTATTTTTTCTTCTTTTACCACCCTTATTAATTTTTGCATTCCCTCTCCCCAATTGCTATAAATGCTCCGTGCCACACTAAGCAAAGTCTCTAGATTCCGGGTTGTTGGACCTTGCATCTTCTGAAGCTTCTGCCGGATGTCTCCTGTGGATTGTCCTAAAAATAAATTTACCAATTGCTGCACTCCTTCTTCCGGTCCAGGATCCGAGGTGGCATGGCAACGCATCGCATCTCGCAAGTTGTCTAAAAATTCAGAAGGTGTTTGAGAGGGACCCAGCTTCATAGCATACGGGGCTGAGCAGTCTATGGCTTTAGGGATTGCTCTTTCTAGCCCTTTTATTATGAATCCCCAGTACCTTTTTAACTGTGCCATTTCATCTGGCTCATTAGGGCCCCACTCTGGATCCTGAAGAGGAAGTACCTTTTTAACATCCTCCTGTGTTATCCTGCAATCATCTTCAGCCATATTCACAGGTGTCTTTATAACTAATTGCTTTTCTGATTCAGGTAGAGCATCAAGCAGTAACTGGGTATCAGCCCAATAAGGATTGTGTTGGTTTGTTGCAGTGGGGATCCTGCAACACGCATATATCAAACCAGGAGTCCCGTGGAAAGGAAATATATATGGACAGACAGATTCTTGATAGCTGTTTCAGAGAGATGTTTATTTCTCCAGCCGCATGGCCGGGGCTCTGCCCAGGAACTGTTCCAGTCACGGGACCAAGGGTCCTTCTGCCCGCGCAGGGAACACAAACCAACCAATGGGAACGAGGCTGAGCAGGGGCAGGGAATCCCCGTGTCTGTGCCCTCAGGGCCCCTCTCCCAGGGCTACACGGCAGGGGAGGGACCCCAACACCAACAAGATAAGGCCATCTAAAGAACATCAACAGAACATCAGCAGCCATCTACGGAACATCTACTCCAGACTCTGCCTCTGGCAGAATTGGAGACATCTCCTCTGGAAAAGAGGGATAAGAAAATCAAGGAATGAAGATCTAATTAACATCAGAAGCGAAGAAATCCAGATCCAATAGGAGACCAAATACTGAGAACTATACAACTTGAGACCAATGAACACTGACCCAATTAGCTTCTATGAGTTTTGACTGTGTAAGAGATCTGAAAAATCTAGTAAAGGTCATGTGTCATGGAATAATTCTCTCTGCACACCCGGGCTATGTGTGGATGAGATGATTTCTGTGGTACATCCTGGCCAGAGAATAAAGTAATGCCTTGACTCTCTAACATTAAAAATGTTGTTGGGAGGGTTTTTTGTTTTTCTCGCCATTTCGGTGACAGCTAGGCAAACTGAGCAACTCTCACATCTGGCTTACCAGTGACTCACGGCAGCAAAAAGTAGGAATGCTTTTCAGGTACTCATCACAAAAACCCAAAAAGCGTGAAATACAAACTATTCAAAGAAACTAAGCTTCAGACAACTGAAAAAAGACACTCTGTGAAGCTGCTGTTGTATTGTAGGATAAAATGGCAGTTTGACTAAGGCAACTGAAAATCCATTGCACTGGAGCTCCTTCCACAGTCCCTACTCCCACGCCTAACAGCAGAACTACCATCCCTTCTGGGACCTGCAGGAAGTACATTTTGATTCCTCCTATTTCTATCAAATGGAGCCTACTACTAGCACAGAACATCATACAGATCAAAGAAGTGACACAAGTGAAAGAAGGAAGACAAACCTCGTAACTCATCAGTGACTTACAATCTACTACAGAAACTAGCTTTTACTTCATATGATTCTGAAGGTAAAAAAGGATTAAGTTGATTTAGTAGACATCTAGAGATAGTTGCTTAATACCAGCTCCAACCATGTCCTATATGAGGCCAAGAGACTAATTCCAGCTGCTCAGACGGAGTTTCTGCAAGAGAAATAAAAATCACAGCAGCATTTGACTGCCTGGCATAGAGAAAAGACAGGACTGAACAAAGAAAAGGAAGTAAAATAAAACCAAGATTTTACTAATCATAACCCATGGTATAATACAGCTTCATGGATCAGTTCGTATGTCAGCAGTTAACTTCTATAGTCACTAAATCACATTTGTCTGATGATGTCAATAAGATAAACCAGTTACATTATCAGCACAATCTAGGAGTCAAAATATTTTCCATGCCGTAATATACCATAATGGCATAGAGAGCAGGATTTCTTTAAGTTTTCATTTTGCCTTGTACCAGAGCATAGGGTAACAAGTCTGGCACATAAATCTTGCCTTCTGAGAAAAAAGAAAATTTTACCTATGGCCTCAATCTACTTAGAATCATACAGTATCTTGAGGTACAAGGGACCCATAAGGATTACGAGCCCAACTCCCTGCTCCTCACAGGACTGCTTCTCTTCTGCTGCATAACAATATGCATTATTTTGACTTCTTTGAAATGTTATTGGATAGCTGGCAACAGCTACAGGAGACTGAACTTTATGCACTTTGTTGTCTTTCACAGTCTTATGTTCTTTCCTACAACTCGCTGCAAATCTTCAATACCTCTTCACTATACTCTTAGTCTTCCAAAAGGCTAACAAAACCAAAAAACACCAAATAAAACCCCTTCCATCCCACGTAATGTAATGGCACTAAATTATTTAACTACTGAAGCATTACTTTATAGTATGTATAGCTATTAAATATTGTGATTCCCTGTCACTGTTGTCTGCAGGGACAGTGCGAAGAACGACACAGAATTCAAGTCCAGGATAAATGGCATTATTGGGTGCTTGACCATACACCTCCCAGAGTGATTGGCTGAATGCTACAATGCCTATTTCAAAATATTTTCTTCAGTGAACCAAAACAATATCCACTGCATTCTCACAACACCCTGCACCTGCAAATAGTTTACAAAATAGCAAACTGTCTCTCAGCTAGTTTGCACGAGAATGGAGATTTTCACAAGAGACTGTAAAAGGTGGAAAATTTTTCCGCTAGCCTCTTCAGCATCTACAATTCCCCATCTCCCTATTTTCCCATTTCCACTACTAATAATGCTACTACTATCTACCACTTTCACAGTACTTGCTGCAAGCCAAAGGAGTAGAGCAGAACAGGACAGCACTCTCACATAGTGCTCTCCTTGTCTTTCTACATGTCTGATACCACACTGAGCTCTGCTAGTATTTACTGTTCCCTGCACTGTTAGTTGAAAACACTCAAGCAATATCTAAACCATCCTGCTTCGGTGCTAAGAAGACACACTCAGCTCAGAAAGATCATCTAGCTATGTCTAAGCAGCTATGCTGTGTGTCCACAGGCCACAAGGATGACACTTTTCTCAGTTTATCTGCTCTTTGATACCCTGAAAGCAAGCAAAAAAACAAACTAAGCTTGCTGAGATTGCCACAAATGCAAGACACACGGTAGAAGAAACATTTTAAGCAGATATTCAACTTCTCAGAAGTTCCCTTTACTTAAAATGTCTAACACTTCACTTGAGAAATGTGCTTTTTCCAGATTTGTCTAATACAGGATTCCGGAATCACATTCAGACTTTTTAGGGATGCCTGTGGACTATTCCAGACTACCTGAAAATGCACCTGTGCAGAAGAGCTCCAATGAATGTCACAGAATCAACTGTGTTGGAAAAGACCTTTTAGATCATCAAGTCCAACCTATGACCTAACACTACCTTATCAACTAAACCATGGCACTGAGCATCACATCCAGTCTGTTTTTAAACACCTCCAGGGACAGTGACTCCACCACCTCCCTGGGCAGACCACCCCAGTACCCAATCACTCCTTCTGCAAAGAATTTTTTCCCAATGTCCAGCCCAAACTTCCCCACGTGCAGCTTAAGACTCTGTCCTCATGGCCTCCCAGTGGTTGCCTGGGAGAGGAGGTTGACCCCCACCTGACTACAACCTCCTTTCAGGGAGGTGTAGAGTGTGATCAGGTCTCCCCTGAGCCTCCTTTTTTCCAGGCTAAACAACCCCAGCTCCCTCAGCCGCTCCTCCTTCACTAGCCTTGCTGCCCTTCTCTGGACATGTTTGAACATCACGACATCGTTCCTAAAGGATCCCCTTCGTGGGGGGCCCAGAACTGGACACAATACTCAAGGTGCAGCCCAACCACTGCCAAGTACAGTGCCAGAAGCACTATCCTAGTACTGCTAGCCACATTATTTCTGATACAGACCAAGATGCCACTGGTTTTCTTGTCCACATGGACCCACTGCTGGCTCATGTTCAGTTGGCTGTCAACCAGTGCCCCCAGGTCCCTTTCTGCCTGGCCGCTGTCCAGCCACTCTGTCCCTAGCCTGCAGTGCTGCAGGGGGGTTTTGTGGCCAAAGTGTAGGACCCAGCACTTGGACTCACTAAATCTCATATTGCTGGATTCAGCATATCGATCCAACCTGTCCAGATCCCTCTGCAGAGCTCTCCTACCCTCCAACAGATTGACGCTCACATGCAGCTTGGTGTCATCTGCAAATTTGCAGATGGTGGACTCAATCTCCTCATCCAGATCATCAACAAAGCTATTTAACAGGACTGGGCCCAACACTGAGCCCTAGGGGACACTGCTAGTGACTGGCTGGAGCACCATTCATCAGCATTCTCTGAGCCCCGCTGTCCAGTCAGTTCCTAACTCAAAGAACACCCGCCCAAGCTGTGGGCTGACAGCTTTTCCAGGAGTATGCTATGGGAGACGGTGTCAAAGGCCTTGCTGAAGCCCAGGTAGGCAACATCCACAGCCTTCCCTGCATCAACCAAGCAGGTCACCTGGCCATAAAAGGAGATCAGGTCACTCAGGCAGGACCTGCCCCTCCTAGACCCATGCTGGCTGGGTCTGATCCCCTGGGTGTCCTGTATCGCCTGTCCATGTGATCATACTCAGGATGCTCTGTTCCATAACCTTGCCAGGCACTGAGGTCAGGCTGTGTCTTGGGGTGACTTTATGATGTGTATCTCATATCGCTGCCCTATGCCCAGAAATTAATTTTTGTGCCTTTCTATGCCTTTAAGCCGAGCCTGAGAGGGGGAAGGAAAAACTGAGCAAAACTTTTTCAAAGCAGTTTGCAGCTTGTTCAAGGTCACACAGAGATAGCAACTTTTTTTTTCAGCTGTGGCAGGAGAGCAAGAGGGAAGGGAAGCACCCAGCTTGCTTTTCTTTCCAGTTGGCTTTTGGCAATTTTTTTTTTCCTCAGCTCCTTTTCCTTCAGAAAGTTGAACTTTTGTTTTCCTGGGACTTTGGTTTTTCTTCCTTTTCTCTCTGCTGGACTGTTTCAACATCATAATACATTGGGAGGACTTTCCACCGAGGCCTTGGCCCTGGAGGTGGGCCCACCTCCTCATCCCAACTCCAAGGAGGGGGAGAGAGAGATCTGCAGAAGAACTCTGAAATTTTCCCAGGTTTCTCTCAGCAGATTGAGAGGTTTTATTATTTAACATAATTATCTTTTTCCTGTGTGTTTGTTAAATAAATAGTTTTTATCTCTTTCACTTTCCTTTGAGGAAAATTTATTTACTCCCGAACCTGGTGGGGGAGGGGTGGTTGTGACCTGCCTTCTCTCAGAGGATATATTTCTAAATTTGGCCAAACCGGAACAGGCTGACAGGCCTGGAGTTTCCTGGATCCTCCTTCTGGCCGTTCTTGTGAATGGGTGTCACATCAGCCAGCTTACAGGCACCTGGGACCTTCCCAGTGAGCCAGGACTGATGATAAATGATGGAGAGCAGCTGGGTGAGCTCTTCTGACAGCTCCCTCATCACCTCAGGATGGATCCCACCTGGTCCCACAGACTTGTGAGCATCTAAGTGGCTCAGCAGGTCTCTAATTGCTTTTTCTGGATTACAGGGAGGGGCTATTCTGCTCCCCATCCCCATCTACCAGTTCAGGAGACCAGCTGTCCTGAGAACGACCTGTCTTTCTGTCTTTCTGTTGAAAACTGAGGGAAAGAAGGAGTTAAGTACCTCAGCCTTTTCCTCATCTTTAGTTACTATATTCCCCCCGCATCCAATAAAGAATGGAGGTTGTCCTTGCCCCTCCTTGTGCCATTAACATATGTATAAAAACATTTTTTATTATCCTTCACAGAAGTAGCCAGATTAAATTCTAATTGGGCTTTTGCCTGTCTAATTTTCTTCCTACATGACCTAGCAACATCCTTAAACATTTCCTGAATTATCTGCCTCTCTTTCCAAAGGTGATACACCCTCTTTTTCCCCTTAGTTCCTTCAAAAGCTCCTTGCCCATTCAGGTCAGTTGTCTTCCCCACTAGCTCATCTTTTGGCATATAGGGATACAGTCTGCTCCTGCACCTTCAAGGTTTCTTTCCTGAAGGATGTCCATCCTTCCTGGACACCTTGTTTTTTAAGGGTTGTTTCCCAAGGTACTCTCTGAATCAGTCTCTCAAACAGGCCAAAGTCCACCCTCCAGAAGTCCAGAGCAGAAGTTTTGTTAATGCCCGTCCTCATTTCACCAAATATTGAGAACTCTTATTTCATGGTCACTGTACCCCAAACGGCCTCCAACCACAACATCTCCCACCAGCTCTTCTCTGTAAACAGCAGATCTAGTGGAACTCCATCCCTAGCAGGCTTGCTCACCAGCTCTGATAAGGAGCTATCCTCCACACACTCTAAGAACCTCCTAAACTGCCTCTGCTCTGCTGTGTTGAGTTCCCAGCAGATATCTGGCAGGCTAAAGTCTCATACAAGAACAGGGGCTGGTGATCTTGAAACATCCTCCAGCTGCTTGTAGAACAATAAATCTACCTCTTCATCCTGGCTGGCTGGTCTATAACAGACTAGACTCCCACCAGGACGTCAGCCTTGTTGGCCTTCCCTGACTCTTCCCATAGGCACTTGATCTTACTGTCAAGAGCCTCCCTAATATACAGGGCCACCTCTCCACCTCTTCTCCCTCCCCTGTCTCTTCTGAGGAGCTTGTAGCCAACCATTGCAGCGCTCCTGTCATGCAAGTCATCTCACCACATTTCCATGATGGCAACTACATCAAAGCTCTCCTTCTGTACCATGGCTTCCAGCTCCTTTTGTTTGTTACCCATTGTCCTGGTTTAAAGGACAGGTGTCTGCCAAGGAAGGCAGTAACCTCCCCTGGAATGGAAAATATGACCCCCTGCCCTCCAAACTATTATAACCTTGAAATTATGGGGCTTTCAGGCAAAGATATGGGAAAAGGAATGAAATGTTTTAGTAGTGTGTATGTGTGTGTGTGTGTATATATATGTATAACAAGGCAAACAAGCAACAACAGCAGCAACAACAAACAGAAACAGACACCCAGTAGCAACCTTCTCTCAGCAGTCAAGCACTTTTCCCTTCGGTGTAGTTACGGTCACAGCCGGCAGGGGCGCTGTTCGCTCCCGGCCAGGTTGGGCAGGTGTGATGGCTCCCCCGCGGCTGCAGGGGGCGCTGTGGCGCGAGCTTGGTCATCTCTCTCCATGCAGTAATGGCAGGTGAGCTGGCAGAAGAGATGAAAAAGAGGCTTCCTTTGCAAACCCACAGGGGCAGCTGGTCCCAGTGCCCCTCCGGATGGTGAGATGGGCTGTAGCAGGGATTTCGGAGCAGCAGGCTGG
>NW_008237896.1:233489-259331 GCF_000691975.1 Corvus brachyrhynchos
TGAAGCACCTGAGCAGATGGTGAGGGTCCTTTCCAGTGAGATCGGGTGTTAATAAGGTCCCAGTTCAACAGCTGCTCTTAGGAGCAAAGCCTCACCCACAGTAAGGAAGAAGTAGTAAAGGACAAAACTCCACGGTGGCAGCAAATTCTCCCCGGCAGCAACAGCGCTGTCTCCTCCAGTTCCGAGAGCAAGAGAAAGCTAAGAGCTGAGCCCAGTCCCTCACCTCTCAGCCAAAATCTCATGGTATCTCCACACTTCCCAAGAGAAAGCCCCTGAGCTAAGAGACTGTAGCCAGCTGCACCCTTCCCCTCACCTTAGCCACTTCTTTTGTCTCTCGTAAGTATCCTCATTACCATCTCTTAGGCAACAAATAGGAGAAAATTACCTGAAAGAAGATTATCCTAACCTCCAAAACCCATGCTGCATGCATTAGTGTACATGCACTTTAGCAGTGCTGCTGATTCAACCCTGACTCTGGCTTACCACACTTGGGCTCATCTCTGGAGAGCCTGGTTTCATCCTGTTCTCCCTTCAAACTTAGTTTAAAGCCCTCTCAGTCAGCCCTGCCAACTCATGGACTAGAATCCTTTTGCCCTTGTTATATAGATGGAACTCATCCGATTCTAGCAGGCCAGGTGGCATAAAACTTGCCCCATGATCAAAACACCCAAAATTCTGCTGATGGCACCAGCCCTTAAGCCATTCATTGATAACATGGGTTCTCCTGTTGCTTTCATAATTCATCTCTGCTACTAAAGAAACCAAGCAGAACACTATTACAATATCCCGCAGTGGCAGGGAGGAGAAGAGAGATCCAGCAGGCAGGAATTGTGCAGCAAGATTAATTTATTTAATTATTTTACAAACTCTTTTATAGACTCTTTTCTTCATAGTCTAATTGGACAAAGGATCAGCCACCCCCTGGGGCGATTGGCTAAAATCCTAAAACATCCATTGTCAAAATTTTTTTCTACTGTACCATAAACAAAGCTCTGCAAGGTCGCAGGTGTTCATAGTTTATAGAACTCTGCTAATATCTTCTGAGAGAGAAAAGTATCTCACGGGACTGGAAAGAAGCAAGAAAGATTCTTGCTAGCAGCAATATTGTATCCACAGAACACCACCTGCACTCCTGCCCCATCAACCAACTGAACCAGACCCTTGAAGTTCCTTTTAATTACCCTGGTGCCCTTCTTGTTGACCTGACCGCTGCCACCCTGAACAACCAGCAGTGGGTAAAGGTATCCTGTTGCCTTTGCTTGCATCCAATGAGGATGAGGACAACTCTTCTGAGCATCTATTCAGATCTAGCTAAATAGACAAATATGTACAAAATAATGACCTCTAAGAAATCAATAGTTTCAGGTTGCCAAGTGATCTCAGAAATGGACACCTACATACTGCCCAATTCAGCACAGTCAGAGATGTGTCAAACAATCAGTTTGTCAGCAAAAACTTCAAACAAAATTTAAAGCCAAAGCACTTAAACTATTCTGTCCTATTCCTGATGAAGTCAACAAGCAGTCTGACCTATATCAAAGGTCATTCCACGCTGAAACAAAAATGCATAGCAGCAATCAATAATATAGGCGCTGCTAAAATGAGCCACATGGGTAAGAAGCAAATTAATCTATAATGGAGTCCACACAGATGCATATAAGGACATCAATCCTACTGGAATTCACTCCAGTCCTACAGAACAGCTCTTGGCCTGCCGCATGTAAAGGAGTTTGCAAAGCCAGCTAACCCTTAACCCTTCCTGGTACACAACTTTTCAAGTAAGGAACTCTTCAACAGATGGAAGTTTCCAGGAATATGGGCCAATTTTGAAATGGAAGTCCTTTTAAGCAGAAATACACTTAGAGCAGTAACTGTTCAACTGGATGGCCTACCACCACTGCCAATGAAAAACTCCAAGGCAAGATGTTAGTACAGAATGCAATTCTTTTCAAGATCTGCTGGAGACGGGATTAAATGCTGTTTGCAGTTGTCTTAGTTTCTTTGGTCAAGGATGAGAGGTGGGCAGAGCCTGGAACCATATGAGCCTAGGCTATTATTCTATTACTCCCACTTCATCACTGGGGTGCAAAAGTAAAGGATTCTCACTTCTGGGAAGAAGGGGGCATGGCTTTGGGGGGAGGAACAAGGGAACGTGCAGAGGAACCGCCACCACTCTTGTTCCTTTCTTCCAGGGGAAGAAAGGAAATGGAATGGTGGGATGGCTCCAGTCCTGCCAGACAGGTTTGTCCATCACTGTTTTCATTGTCTCAGGCTTGGGAAAGGAATATGAGTGAGGATAATTTGTCCACCATTGTTTCTTTTTTCATTGTCCGGGGCTTGGGGAAAAGACATAAGGTGTGCTGACACTGCCTTTTTAATTGTCTTGAGAGGTGCAGTGGTGTGGTCTTTGGTCCTGCTGAGTTTCTTAGAGAGCATTTTTGCATGTAATCACCTTCTTTTATAAACTGTTGTTATTGGTATTGTTGTTGTCACTGTTCATTTTCTTATCTCATTGCTGTTTTCAAGTTCTTATTTCAACTCTGCCTTTGTCTCCCTCTCACCAGAGGGATCGGGGAAAAGGGAGCTGAATGGGGCTTAATGTTTCCAGCTGAGTTTAAACCACAACAACAGTTCAAATGTTTACTGGGTTTGTAAGTGCACCCAATTCCAGCCTGCCATATCCTCCTGCCTATGGAGGCTGTTAATGCCATTCAGTTCCGTGGATGGAATTCCAGTATCTTTTTGTTCTCCTTTAATTTTTAAGACAATATTTTAAACTCTTCTTTCCTTCTATATTATTTTTAACTTTAGACTACCAGAGGTAAACTGCAGTCTAGTGCACTGTTAATGAAAGACATAAAATACCTACAAGCACTTAATGGTAGCACAAATGGGAAAAAAATTCAGAGTAAAGGAAGAATTTAACAGAAGACATTAAAAAGACTATATTACATAAAGTGACACTAGCACCTTCTTCTCCTCACCTCCCAAAAGTTTCTGATTCAAGATCTTATTTCCATAGTCTAAACACAAAGTGCTTCCCAGCCTAGAGTTAATAATACTCCACACTGCCGTCCCACATGAATCTTTTAAGCCTCTGAAAAGTGTGGACATACTCAATTCCTCCCTGTAAAGCATTCAGGAAAACATTTAAAAGCACAGTTATGAGAAACAAACCACCTCAGGAAGAAAATTTTCTATATTTTTATGATGAAAAAAGAAATAATTCTTAAATGGAGTTTCAAAATATTCAAATTGATGGATAGTACAGCCCAAGCAGAGATGCATTGGTGGTATTATTCAAAATGCCAGTGAGACAGTTTCATAATAATTATTATTTACCAATATATGAATACTACTGCACAGTACAATTTAAAATGCAACTCTTTTCTGACTTCAAATCACTGCTTACTCACCAAAACTGCACCAAGTAATTTCTGAACAACCACACATCATCTCTAAAAACACGCTCTTACCTTCCTCAGTTTCTACTGGTTGCTGGGATAGAACTTTAAGAAGAACTGGATTTTTCCATACCCCTTCCCTTGTGATATCCACCAATATTTGGAGGTTGTTATTCCCAAATTCCAGTAAAGCATCATGTGAATCCTATAAAATGTAAAAAAAAAGTCATTAAAAGTCTTAGCTAAAAATAAAGCCAATGTAATTTTATATTATCTATCCTAATATTTCACTATATTCTAATACTTTCACACTATTCCTCTCAGTCATTACTGCTTTGACAAGTTTTCATTGGGATTTTAGTAGTTCCATGTACTTTCACTTCTCTAATCCTACAGCAAAACTTTCCCATTTCAGATTACTGAGTTGACCGAAATGGCTTAAATCCAAAAGCTTATTCTGCAGTTGTAACTCTTCTGCAATTTTTACATTTCTCCATGTACGTGTGTATATAAAAAAAAAAAAAAAAACCAAAAAAACAAAAACCAAGAATTGTATAAAAGACAAAGGATGATTTTGTATCAAAGCATATAATGCTATTGAAGAACTAGGAAGACAAAGTAGTTTTCAAAATAAGTAACAAAATGGTAAGAGTCTAAAATTGTACATTTAGTATTAACACTAAAGATGAGCCGGTCAATTCACTTTGAGAATCATGAAAGACATCAGTCACTAGTTGGAGAATGCCATGGGAGATTTCATCATTAAGATGAAAACATCCTTCTACTGGATATGAAGATGCTATTTTCTTAGAAACTAATCTATGTCCAGTGCATTTACTCTAAGATCCAGGGGTTTCTGATCCTAACAGATTTGTTGCTGTGAAGCCTCATCCAGAGACTCTCCACAATCAGCAGGCCTCCAGGTGAAGTTCACTCACGAAACCTCTATACACAGCACACTGCTCAGAGTGATCAGGGCCCTACCACTTTGAATTCTGGAAATCTGAGGACTAAAGGAGGAATTAAAAAAAGACATTACACATGGGAAGAATCTAGAGTCTAACACAGAAAAGAAAGCAGCTTCAAACAAATTCCAGGCATTTCATGTCCCTAGTAGCAAAACAGATGTAGGATGACTTGAACTCAAAGAACTAAAATATCACCTTTCAGAATTTCCTAACACTGACAAATAAAGCCAACTAACTGTAAGCAATTTGTGTCTACACCTTCAGTAAAAATGCTTCTCACAGCAGATCTTAAGTTCAATACGGGGCAATGCCCCCTAGTTCCAGTGAGCTAAGTTTCAAGCTGTTCATATTTGTTAAAAATCTTTAACCTCAGGCTTACTTTTGATAGCCTCTGTTGTATCCTTCAGATATACTGGAATCAATTCTGTGTTCTGAATTATCAGAATTAAATGGAGCTAGTGCTCCATGAGCATAACCAAAGAACTTTGTATCATGGGCTATCGAAAGACACCAATGAACCACTTTCCACAGTGCAACACACAAGACATGTTTAAGTCTGTGAGTTACCTTCTACAGCCAAGGGAATCTGCTATGAAAATGACCAACATTTTTCCATTAACCATTCACAAGAAAGAGCATCTTTGCATTTAATGATTAGATGTCTTTTAATAAACCAGATACTGATGTGCAATATCCAATATCAGATGTCATTTCAGACCATCTTCACTATTTTGACACAATAGTCTATTTCCTTTCTAATACCGCAGCAAACTGTACTGCACAAATCTCTGCACAAGAGAACTTGAATTTTAACTCTTGGGCAAAGCATCTCCCCACTAAGGAGTGAGGTTTTATTCACAGTAAAAGACTCATGACAGGAAAACTACATTCTTACAGTGAAGGGTTCATATACATTGATCCACAACTCTCTCAAGTTTCTTGAAGGACTCCTCTGGATTATCTATGAAACCATCCTATCAGATACGGTACTTAATAAATCCCAAATTAAAGTGAATCATAGTCAACACAGGGTTCTTCTCTCCTCACTCCCTGATTACATGTGTCTGCTCCAAGTACCCCATAGCATATTTGTGTATTGTATGTAATAAACTCAAGTACTAGAGCACCACTGAACTCTATGTCCAGCAGCAAGTTTATACAGATCCATTTTGTTCTCTGGACAGTCTGTCAGTCTCTACAACAGAAAATTATGTGTATGAACCTCTTTAGAGAGCCTGTGCGTAACTTTAGGGCATTCTTTCACTAAGCTGAGAATACAGGCAAAGTTAGAATCATTCCCAGCAAATACCAAGTGAATATTCCAACAATCCAAACGGGACCACAAAAACATGTAGACACTCCTACAAAGCTCATTATAGCAGACAACTTACTGCTTGTTCATCTAGCACACAATGAATTGTGAAATTTTAGAGGGACAGCAAGAACACTGGGTAGTGTTCTGCAGCACAAGGTGTTAAGTATCTGGAGGGGATCTCAGAAGCAGCATAGGGAAGTCAAGTAAAAGTACGGCGTATTTTCTGTGTTTCTGTGTAAGCTGATAAGGTAGCACCCAAATGTACCCCTGATGCTAGAAATGGGTATTACTGTATTCCATAGCTAGGCCAATCTTCCTATGCTAGTCAGGACATTAAAGTAACATAATGTCCAGACTCACCTTTAAACAAACAGCATTTCCAGCTATAACCAGTCTTTACTGTAATAGGCCAAAGGGGAAAGGAAACAAACCAAGCTATCAGCTGTCATTGTTAAAGTCCTTTCTACACATTCACAATCTTCAGCTAATCTTCACAATTAGCCTCCATGTCTCATAAAGTCTGGTGTTTGACAGGGACTTGGATGTGGGATATTGCAGAGAAGTTGTCGAGGCTTGCTCTAAGACTATTATCGCTTGCTGCTTGCACACCTGGACACGAATCATACCACACTCTGAGGAAACACAAAGCTCTAGAGGCCAAGCTGACAGACACGTGGATCTCTCCGGTTTTCTTCACTTGGCCGACAAAAGGATGGACCAATAAAAGCTTGAGAAGAGCTAAACAGGACATCGAGTAACAGAAGACACTAGGGAGGCTGAGGTACTCTATAACTTTGCCTCAAATTTTCCTGTCAAGGTATGCACTCTGGCCTTCCTGGTCCCTGTCAACAGGGGCAGAGCTGGACGTGGGGAAGAGGCATGAACCAGCATGCCAGAGAACATCTTAATCACATTAGCATCCATGGTATCAAACAGAAGCCGAGGATGTAGATGGACATTATGGATATCACTGCAAGTCCAGTACAAGGCTCTGTAAGGTCATAGTCACTGGGGAAAGCTTTCTAGCAACTTGAAGAAATCACCAAGAGTAAGAAATCCTGGGGAACTACAGGCCAGTCAGCCTGTCCCGAGAAAGAACATGGGACAAATTCTCCTGGAAACTACATCCAGCAATCTGACTACCTTCTGTTGTGATAAGCTACAGATGACATAAGTCATACTTGGCAAGGCTTCTGACAATCTCCCATAGTATCTTTGAAACCAAATTGTTAAAATAGGGAAAAGTGGACAAAATACAGGTGAAAACACCAGCTCAAAAGCCAGACTTAAAAGGCTTGTGACAAACTACAAAACCCAACTGGCAGCTGTCTCCCACTAGCACTTCTCAGGGTCAACAGTGAGCTGGTATTTTTAACACATTTATTGTCTGAATAATGGGACAAAGCACATTCATTCTCTGCCAGCCCACAGGTGAGACAGAACCTGAAGAGCAGCTGACACTGTTGGGCAGGCAGCCATTAAGACATCCAACAGGCTGCAGAACATCGCTGACAGGTACTCAGTGAAGCTCAACACATGCAAATGCAAGTGCTGCATATGGTACAACCCCAAGTATCAGAACAGGTTGGTGGCTAGGTTCCAGTTTGGCATCACAGGTCTCTAGGGTCTGCCATTTAAGTATAGGTCAACAGTGAGCTCTTACTGCAAACAAGGCTAGCTATGTTGAACAGTCTCGAACAGAGCATAATCAAGAGATTCCTGAAAACTTGAAATTCCACTGCAGTACAACACCTAGTTTGCAACTGTCCTGTACAATTCATTTGCCATAGTGATGCATGTCCAGCAAAGACCACCACCTTTAGAAGAGAGGGTGAAAAGGAAAATCTTAGAGCTGTCTTTATCTTCACTATATTGCCAGAAGTTAGTTGGAGCTGTCCAGCGAGGGAGTCATGTGAAATTCTGTGTGTGTGCGGGAAGTGTTTCCATATGTAAACATTCTGATTTTTAAAGGACTAATGACAGTTTGTGCATTTTCCATTTCTTAAAGACAGCATTTGGTGGGGCAGGATCCTGAGCACCCTGATTTAAGAAAGCCCTCTTACTCTGAGTGAAGAGGTGAATCAGCACTCTTCGCTCAGAAAGTAACCGAGCTTTCTTCCAGTGACCTCATGACTCTGCCACAACAGAAAGCTTCAGAGAGCCGCAGATTCAACACACTGAAATTTCACTACGTCTGAAAGCACACTTTGTGGAAGTCAGTGCTTCTGCCCTACCATGAGTATTTTTGCAACTGCAAGAAAAAAAACAAACTAACACCAGAAGTGAGCAAAAGAGCACACATTAGGAGTTCTTTCCAAATGCAGAACTATAGTGCAGACTTCCACCTTCTAAGAACCATAAAATTAGAAGTCTCATAGCCGAATGCAACAATCAAGCAGTTTTGATAACTTTAACAATCTCATCATCCATAGGAGTACCAAAGATTTTCTGTAGATATTGCCCCAAAGTTAATTTTATTTTTAGATAACTGTTGTAACTATGTTCCAGCTGTTAGTGCATAGCAACCTGCTAACTGAAATCATTAAAGATCACACTACTTCTAAAAATGATTAGAAAGAAAGTAAAACTAGTGAGTGAGTTATTGGTAAGACTACCTCAAAAATCAGGTGTTGGTATTGGTAGAGGAGCTAGTGCTAATTGGCAGATGCAAAGATAGCCAAGTAGGCTGCTTGCAATGACTGATTTCTGGCTTTGAGCCTGAAATGTTACTCACAAAGCTAAGTCATTTAATTTAGCTGGACCCTAAAGATGCAAGTGACTTCACATGCTCTTGACCAGAACTCAAACTGCTCTTAGCTAACAGCACTGAGAGATTGACACACAAAGGTTTCAGGCTGTGTTTAAGCGTTTGAGAACATCACTTAAGCAATCCTTAGGCTCACAGCTGTTCCTCCTCTCAAGTCTTTGCTTCCAGTGCAAGCTGGAACAGTGCACAAAACTCATCACAAAGACCCTCAGGGAAGAAGTGGGGTTTTTTTTGTTTTGTTTTGCTTTTTAAAATTAAAGCATGATCAATTCCCCAGTTTACACTGAGCTAAATGGCATGCCAATAGAATCAGCCAGGTGAATGACACCCAATGCTTAATACAATGCTACTGCCAAAAGATACTCAAGTTGTAGCCTCAGGACAGCTTTAAAAACATCACTGAAAAACAACAAACTGCTCTAACTTTGCATCCATGAAATATGTAACCATAGCCCAGTTTCTGTAACTGGCAGTTACTTCCTATGGGAAGTCTATAGATATTATTTTATCTTCAGTCTTGAGAATGATTAAGAAAACAGCTACAGGTGTGCATTTAGAAGAGATACTGGATCTTACCTAAAAAAAAAAAAAAAAAATCAATAGAAGCCCATTTTAACAACCTCTACTTTAGGCCTTTCCCAACTACATGTCACACAGCACTAAGTCTTTTCAACACAACAGGTTGCCAGAGCATCCAGTATGCATTCTCTTCCCTCACACTAACGTTACAGCCTTAACCTCTCTCAGTCTCAAGTGTAGATCAGGTCAAAGACTAACTCCAAAAACCCATCAGCATTTAAGAGCCTATGTGTTCAAACTTCACCTGGAAGACTGAACTCAATGAGCTTTACTGAGCTCTGCAAAGGTATTCAACATGGGTGTTATACCCTAGAAAGGGATGGAACTACGAATCAAAGCACTGAGAAGCTAGAAGCCACAGCCTCAGAAACAGCCAGAGCAGCCCACTTATTGCCATCACTACTGGAATGACATGGCTGACAAAAAAATTTTTTTAAAAATCATACAACCTGGACACAGGTGAGGTACTGCTACTGACAATACCACTGTCCCTCAGATTATGACATTCAGTAATCCAGATGTCCAACGTAAACAATGTCTTCCCAATAGCAACTGTTCCCTAATCTGAGGGCTTCAGGACATAGTACACAGCCAGCAGAGCCCAGTCCAATTATGAGGATCATTCACATTTCAGTAACTCTGTATTAAGGGCTGAAAGTACCTAAAAGATGAGAAAGAAGGGGCTTTTGATACGAGCAAACTGATTTGCTGCGTCAGCACTGTGCTTGAGATTCAAGGTGTCAATACCAAAATACCAAATATAAAATTCACCAACACACGTAGCATAAATAACTAACTATTGTCAGTACACTCCCCTTCCATTACAGTGCTTAGCTGAACCTCATTGGACCTGCTGAAGAATATAAAGCTAATATTAATGGGAATATTTGCAAAAATCTATTATGAATACATCAAAAGTCTTTGAAGAAATCTAATGCAACATTTACGTATACATATCTCATTAAGTTAGGACAACACCATAAACAGGTTCTAAAGAGCAGGACATAAAACATCTCATTCTAGATGAAGTTAGGAAAGAATAATACAGTAAGAGCCTATGGACAAAGTTCAAAAGAAAAGACAAGCCTTGAAACAGTTTACTGAAGACATCAGGACTTTTCAGTCCTGACAGTTTAAAGTGATCAGCATCTACCACAGCTTCACAAAAGTTTTTGGCTTATGCTCACACTAAACTCACAGTTTTTCTAAATAAAGCATTGATGCTCTTTTTAAGGCTTGAAGGGAACCCTGTTCCACAACCCACATTCAATACCCAGAATGACACATCCCTACTCCCACTAAAGACATCTTTGAATGCATAGTTTTACCTTCTTCACCTGACTAGATTATATCAATCCACACAGTACCTCTCCACTGAGCTCCTCCCTCAGGTTAACAGTTTACTTGTATCAAGAGCCCTGTTGTAATTCTGCCCCAATCCTTTCACTCATATTTTACAGCATTTCCCCACTTGTGTCTGCACCCCTTTGCTTGCTGCCACTGTATAAATCCATGCTGAGACTCCTGCCATACAATCTCATATCTTGTTTTCATTTTGCCAAGCTTCCGCTGATCTTGCTTAGGGATAAGGAAAACTACTCATGGGTGACTGCAGGACATAACTGCTGTTATTTATGGTAACAGAACAAACAGGTTCAGACACCAAATAAAGATTTTGCCAGCATTTTGTATATAAGCTGGACATCAGTGACACTCCACTTTCAGGTCTAGGACAGTCCACATACCTTGGTGCTTTGAAATGCAAGCCCTCACTCACCTTTCACATTCCTGGGATGAAAATTTATTTGAAGTTTCACTGACTCCCATTATCTGCGTAGATTGTTACAGAGCAACAATTACTGCAGGCAGATCTGAAAAATACCTCCCATATTAGGGGTTATAGTCCTCAGAAGCCACACTTATCCGTTTTGTTAGGAAAGCAATAAGCACGTTTATATCCATCAGTCTTGGGCATGTGCTAACATACTATTCTGAGGTGCTTTCCTACTGGATGCAGAGAGAGATCTGCACATTAACATGGTCACACACAGGCTTTAAACCTACAAGACAGCTGGTAAGTGATTCCTATCTGAAGGTCTCTATTGCCCTCCATATGACTAACATCCTCCTTCTGTGGTGACAAGTGGGTTCCTACTGTATTCCCAGGCAGGGGACAAGGGTTCTCATTCTCATATTTCTGCCAGAGTGCTACTTCAAAATCTTATTAGAAACACCTGTTTGTGAAAGTCCACAAACCTCTTCAGCAAGGTTTCAGAAAACCACCATGTTTAACCAGTTCACTATCTGAACGATGAGGAGCATTAGATGCATGCTAAACCTGGAAGATGTAGCTTCAAAAAGTCACTACAAAAGCCAAGTATATATTACTACTCCTGGCAGCAGCACATCTTAAATTTTCCCTAGTTCTAAAAGTTGACATGAGAGATCTGAGCTTGCACCACTCTTTGCAGAACCCCAGAAGATAAGGGCTCATCTGTATGTCTCAAACATCAATAATGAGATGCTGAGGACCTAACCAAGGATTGCTGGTAATAACACACAAGGATTGTTCGTACTAACACACTGTGAGAAAGAACAAAATGTAGCTGGAGAAGGGGCCATGTGGACGTAGGTCAGCACTTTTCCGTGAAAAACATCTTTGTTCTTGTTCCTGGAGATAAGCACAATACAATCCAGCACAAGTTCAGGAATGAGATTGAGAAGTGGGGATGGATGGAGCAGGGGGAACAAGACCACCCAAGACCCCTGAAGCTCTGACCCATTTTCAGAGGGGTCTGAAAAACTGGACTGCACATGACTGCATAGCTAATTTGCATACAAAGTGAGAAACCTGTCTTCAGGGCAGGAAAACCTATCTATGAAAAGGTACCCCAAATAAGCCTGGGTGGGAGCTCCAGGATCCTGGACATCCCATCAGCTGGACCAACAGTGGAACCAGGACTGGTGATCTCTTTTTCTCTCTTGTTCTCTCTCTTCCTTCTTAGCTTAGCCCTTTATCCAACCTCCACTGCTGTGTGCTTATACTGTAGGTCAAGGACTAACATACCAATTTCCATGCCGAGCATGTAATTTACTAATAAAACTTTGTGAGTTTTTGTGCATCCTCTGACTTCTGTAGATCTTTAAGGCCACAAGCATTTATGAATCTTGGATGCTCTGTCCCTCTTAAGAGTGGGACATCACACTGTTCTACCACTACCACTGGAATTTAACAGTTCCCTTCCAACGTATTCAGCATAAATAGAGCCATCTCATCGGACTAAAAACCTGCTCTCTATTGACAGAAGTATCAAAGTTCGATCACTCGCTTCAAAATCCTGGAAATCACTCGCTTCAAAATCCTATGTTACATCATAGAAATTACTAAACTTGGTAACAAGAATTCTCCCTGCAGATCCCTCCAGTTAAAAGCTAGCAACTTTTAGAGCTGCACTGTAACTCTGCTATAATAAAAAAAGCCTGTATATGCCCTCCCATATTCTGAATATAAGAGAACATCTTGTTTCATGTCTAGGCCATCTCAGTTACAAATATATATGCCTTTTAGTGTATGATAAGATCACAAGGCTTAAGGGAGACCTTATCACCATGTTCCAGTATTTAAGGGGTAGCTACAAAAAATGACAGATATCCCCTTTTTACAAGAATTCACATGGAAAAGACATGGGGTAATGGGTACAAGTTACTCCTGGGGAAATTCTGATTGGACAACCAAGGAAAATTTTTCACAATGAGAAGATTCAGCCACTGGAATAATCTCCCCACGGAAGTAGTGTATTCTCCAACATTGGACAATTTAAAGATTTAGCTGGGCAGGGTGATGGGCTATCTCGTCTAGACCCCGCCTTTGTCCAAGAAAGGCTGGACAAAGCTGTCCTTGAGGTACTTTCAACCTAATACTCTGATTCTGATTCACTCCTCTTTACCCTACAATGACTGTATTAGTAAATTAAAGAAGAGCTACTTTGGAAACAATAAGTTTCAACGTCTTGCACCAGCCCTAATACAAAAGATGAAACTGTGGCTGACCACTCTTATCTGTGGCATCCCCACAAACGAACAGGTTGAGAGCACAGACCCAGCCTTTGGCCAATAGCCAAACAGACGGCATAGCTGGGCATTGTCAAAACAAACTGATACACCTTCAAACCTGGCTCTGAAGTGCTGCAATGTCCATTGTGTTCTGTTACAGTCACTAAAGAAGTCACAGGACTTACGCACTCAAAATAAAGGACAAATCCTTGACACCACTAAGGCCACAGGATTTAAACTCTACCTACCACATTTCTTTCTATTACCAGTTACATGCCACACCCAACTGTTTTTAGGGTTCCCATGATAATAAATATTCCATGGTATTTCAGGAAAAGGAATTTTCTCCACACCTGGAATCACACAAGCACAGACTATCTCTCTCTCTTCCACTACTAGCAGGACAACAAAGCTCTACTACATTGCTTCTCTCAGTTTAAAGTGACAGGTTTATTCATCTTCAGTCTACTGAAAAGTTTTCACACCTCCTGTTTCCTTGACTGCAGGCAAAACAAAAGTAGAAGCTCAGAACTAGCATCTTCAGAGCTAATGCAGCAGCATTGAAGCCTCAGAGACTGAGAAAATCCCCAGTCAAACGGGTATGAGGTCTTGTGATAAAGACAGCTGCAAGGTCTAAATTCACTTCCAACTATTTCCTGCTAAAGTCTTCACTTCAGTAACTTATAACTGAGATTAGCTTCCAACTTCACCAGTCAGTTAAAGCCAGAACAGGCAATAGCAGAAACAGAGAAGTCCCTGGTCCTGGAAGGGCCCATCAATATGAATACAGCAATACCACTCCTGTCTTTCACCTCCATGAGGAACGCCAGTTCTTGCAGACACCTAGGTACTACCTCCAGACTAAAACCCAGAAAACATCTCTTCTTCCTACACATTCTACATTAGCCATCTTGATTTGAGTGTAGGAATGTAGTAGTATGAACTTATTTTAGCACCACCTCCAAAGAAACACTTCTAAGAACCACCTGGACTAAAGACCTGTCCTACCATTTCCATCCCTCTCAAATCAGGTAGACATTTACCTCCCACTCAGACCTCCACAATAGCTCTGTTATCATCAAAGTAATGCTTCAGAGCTGTTAAATCACTTCATTTAACTCTGTCTCTCACACAAATCATTAGATCAAGACTTACTAAGGTTCTCTTGCTTAAGTTGCCATCAACTGTGTGGTTATAAATATGCTGTTGGGCCTTAAGACTCCCAATGCAGTTGCCGCAGTTAGTCTTTTGCTGCTCAGAAATTCTTGCTGCCTAGGTAACAGCAATGCAGGACAAATGGAACTCAGGGGAAGGGTAGAAGAGAAGGAATACAAATGCAGCCTTTTTTTTTTAAATATGTAAATTGGAAAAAAGAAATTCAGAACACTTACCTGAATGGATTGATGGAATCCTAACCACACCTCATGTGGCAATTCACTTTCAGGAATTGAAAGCAGTAGCTCAAAACAACTCCTGGAAAAGCAAAAGGCAAGTAAACAAGCTACCTGAACACATTCTCTTGTTACATTAAATAACATTTGTGACACATAGTATTCAGATAAGCAATGACAGTAACACTGAAACATGTTCAATTCTGCAAATCAATTAAAGGCCTGGAAACAGCCTGTAAATCAGGCATGATTCATCATATGGAACTCCTTTTTACTACACACAAGCTCACTAATTTTAGATTGTAGCTACTCTTATCATACAAGATAATACATTCCATGTGGCTCAGGAACATTGCATCACAGAATTTCTGTTCTTTCTTCTCAAAGGAAACCTAATAACCATTCTAAATAAAGCTCACTGGAGTCCAGCATGGTCTCTGCCTCGAGGGAGAATGAAAGCCAGCTTCACCTAACAACATTTCAGCACTTTATATAAGAAAGTAAAACTGAAAAACAGCTTGACAGAAGACACATGCATCAGCACAAAAATGGATCTGGACAAATTATGTCAGGAGAAGCATCTGCACCAAGAAACACCTTATGAGCCTTTGATACCAACTGTGGGAGCATTCCAATACCTACAGCACAAACAGCGACCTGCCATGGCAGGACTGCTGCCTATACTGTTCTCAAACAGGACCTATCCAACCTTGTAAGGGACACGTGGATTGCCTAAAACCCTACTGAACAATTAGACCCAGACAAACTAAAAGTGTTAACCGTGACACACTGTTCTAGAGATACACAAGACTTACACACAGCAGAAGTGTTTTCATAAATCACAACAATATAAGGAAAGAAAACTAATCTAGGACACCACCTATAAAAAAATCACTGAATCACTGCTATAAGCTACATCTACACTGTTAGATAGTTTCAACTCTTGCTAATTTTTCTTCAAAACATCCTCTCTCAAATATTAAATAAAAGAATGACAGGGCAACACATTCGGTCTTATGGTAGATAGATTAGATAGACAGACAGACACACAGGAGAACTGAGCTTAGGGAAGTAGAAGAGATGACCATAAAGCAAACATGAGTTTCAGATTTGCTTAGTACTCAAAAACAATGTCCATCTTCCTCCTGACTTCTGATAAATGCATTGAACAGTTACCAACCAAATGCTATGCCTACTCAGTTTTTAACCAGATTCAGCAGTCGTGTACATCAACAAGACCAAATGGATGAACACTGAATAAGTATCTGGCCATCCTTTTCACATTTCCCAAGTTTGAGTTCACTCCCAATCCTGGTTCCTTGAAACAGAGGTTTAGACCTGCAAAAGCTCTAAGCACTTTTATTAGATTGGCAAAAAATACAACAGCCTTCACCACTGTCATTCCATCATTATTCACATCATTAGGCATGAGACTGCTGATGATGAAAAAGCAGGCAACAGAACCACCAGATATTCCAACTGTCATAGGTTTCAACTTAATAAAATAATCACGACTTTGTTTTGCCTTGTACTCCAGCTTGGCAGTTAATTCACCAGCCCAAATGTTTAGACCCAGGTAGTTGCTAATACGCTATCAAAACCAACTTTACAAAACACCTGAAATCTATTTTAACATAAAAAACCCAAACCAAACAAAAAAAACCCTCACCAACAAAACAACAGCAAGAAAACTAACAAAAAATCCCAAACAAAAAACCAACAACAAACCAACCAACTAAAAAAATCCCTAAGCATGTGTCCCATTTTCATCCATGTCACACAAAGACTCTACACCCAGTAACACATTTGCAAACTTCATGGTCAATGTGCTTTTGTAAAGTCTTTTGATGCATGCCTCACTTTCAGACTTAGTCAATCAATCCTACCTATGTCCACTTTCAATTCCTAGCATAACTTTTTCTAGAACATTGCTTTTTCATATATATGATATTGGATATAATATGCTATAATATCATTGAACAAAATGACAAAGCAAGCTTTTAAACATCATTTTTCTAAACTTAAGCATTAAATTGCTACTTGTACAGTGAAAAAATCTGCAATTAGTTTCAAAGCATTGTATATACAGAGTGAGGTAGTCTAGCAAGACAAGAAGATTTAATTCATGCCTCCAGAATTGTCTGTTGTAGTAACACAGGACTAATCTGAACCAAAAGGCAAAAGTTCTTTTGCTGCAAGTCCTCAAGTCTTCCTCAGGATCCCAACACAGAGCACTCTGGTCTGGAAGCCACTCCAAAAGAAGTCTGGAGCTCCAGATATATAAGCCACCACGTAAAACAACTTAGAGCACAATTGTAAAAGTAATACCCAAGATATTCCAATCACAATTTCCTTGGCAGAAAAATAATTAGAATTCTAAATCAATTAACTAAGTTTTTTTGTAAGAATTGATTCAAACACATAGCTGCATAAAAACTAGACAGCCTTCCCTACTGCCAAGAGGGACAACAGACTGTTTAGCTTAATTCTTTCTTTTGGTCCGTATTATACAATACTTTAAAACACACCTGTCACTGAAATCACATTTCCCTCTTTATTGTAATGCAACTAAATGAAGTTTACATGTCATGGCTAGGCCACAAATCAAAACACCAGGATCACATCATGAAGTCAAGCCTTTCTAACCCTACTCTACCAGTACCACCACAATGCCTACCTATAAAAAACTCAATTCCGAACTTTAATCACAATTTTTGCAAATAAACTGTAATGGGTGCTTGAATTTTTACATTATTAGAAAAAAATATTATTCATCTGAATAATATTTCAAAATATCTTTTTTGAAATTTCAACCTCAATTTCAAAATATCTTTTAGGAAGAGGTGTCCTAGACATGAATTTCTTTATTTTGGAACTAATAACTCTATGCAAAATTCAACATATTATTTGCATACAATTTTTCTGTAATCACTTTATACCTCATTCACAGAAAGTTTTAAAATTAAATTTTAAAAACTTTGAGAACTGTGTTCATCTTTAGATTGTATTAGAACACTTTTCCTATTCTAATCTTCTTAGAGACAGAAAGATGACTCATTAGACATTGGATTATCAGCAGGGATTGTTCACTTGTTGCCAGGAATTATCCCGTGCTTATTAGGAGTTGAATTAGCTCTTAATGATAGACAGCAGAGGGGTAAATGCAAGCTAGTGAATCAAACTGCAACAGTGTATTGGGCTGTATTAGGGATGAGAACTGCTTTATTAGACATAAAGCTAGGTGTTACGTGTGCCTGCTCACAGAGTGCTGTGGGAAGGAAGCACACTCTTCCTGGAAGCAACACCAGTTAGATTCCATAGGCACAACCAATAGGTGAGAGAGCTCCAAGCTTGAGGCAGACTGGTCTTACTGATTCAATACAGTTTTGCTACTTAAACCAGATGGCATTCAAATCTCCTTTCTCTTTTTATAATTGAAAAAAACCATACAAGCACCTTCTCAAAGTTGTAGAAATGGTAAGCTCCCTTTCAGTTCAGTGCCATCGCAGCACACAGGAGAGAGTGAAAAGCAGTCAAATCATAGTTAATGGCAAACACAACATGACTTATGACTAAGTATTTCTTCTTTTTGAACTTTAATATATTAATCTTAGTATCATATAAACCATTTTCAGATGGAAGTAAAATTTTCATACTGATGGTAACATGACACTTCCCCTCACAGCAGCCTCAGAAATAAAGCACTTGCAGAAGTTTGAGTGAACAACCAGCTTCAAGGGTCTCCTGAGATTCACAAGGATAGCCAGCTAACTAATGGTCAGTGAAAGACATCTCTGATATGGCTAATTCTTTATTAATTCTTCTACAGAGGCAATACCTTTGGTGAGGGGAATGCACTGTTCTTTGGGGCTGTGAGGATAACCTGTCCAAGTTCCACTTAAGCAAAGCAGGTATCACTTCATGGCCATGGTCAAAAAGAACATTCCTGTTTCCCCCCCACCCCCCACCTCCAATCGTTTGTCACATCTGTGATCTACAAGAGCCACCACTCCAAGCTCTCCTTTTGTTTCCTAATGTTAGGCAGTGGACCAACAATATCTCACAATGCATGAGCATCATGTTTCTTATGGGAGGTACAGTCCCTACATCATGTCAGCTGTACTGTGAACACACAAAGGACCTCAGCATGCAGCAGGGAAAAGCACAGTATACCGAGTTTTGCTGTTACTGGCTCACCCTGCTGAGAAGGATGCCAGGAGCAGGAAGTTCTTTTCCTCTTCTCAGGAAGAATGTTGGAAGGGAAGGAGGATTTCAATATGAAGTAGAGCACTTCTGCTTTGAAACAGCAAGTTTGCTCATTTCACTTCCAACTGAGGATCAAGTCTGAAAACACAGTGTGTATGACAACCCAACTGTCTCCCCAAAAATCACAATTACATGGGAACAGTATGCCTTCGTGTCCCTAACTAGGTAACAGTCTTCCTCCCCCATGAAGCCTCAATTTTTATCTTTAATTCCCTGCTCTAACTTCTCTCTCACTCCCTTGGAAACTTATGAAAAAGAAAAATGTGGGAGAGTTAATTCAGTTATGCCATCTACCTCACCCTATCTTCCATCTCAGTCCTTGTATTTCTCATTCTTTAGATTCCTTTCAAATGTAATAGTTACAAGAAAGAAGAGATTCCAGCAAGTCAGCTTTTCTACTGTCCTCTAACACAAGGTTTTCTGAATATACAAGCTACAACAAACTCCTCACACTGAAAGCTGGAAGAAACCATACTAGCAAAAGCAAAATATTCTGATATTTCTCAAAAAGAGAAAAGCAATTTTGATACAGAAGTGGGATTTACATCCCAACGTATCTAACAGTGGCAAAAATATATAGAAAATATTCCAAGTAGAGATGCCTTGTTGCAAACAGACACTAACAGACAAACTTTTCATATTACGTAAATAGGAAACAATCAAATACACAAGCTAATTAATGATAACATGAGAAAGACAACAGTATTCTATCCTTAAGAGGACAGTTTGCAAAAACAATAAAGATACTTTGCCAAAAATGTGTATTACCTACCAGGTAAATGATTTAGCAGCTAAAGTCTTAGGTTTCCATAGTACAAACTTAAGACACACTTCTCCTGATTTCACATGCTTTCAAAAAACCCAAAACCACTCCTGGTTCACGTATTTCTCACAATTAAAAAGAAAATAATTCCAGGCATCATTTGGAGATACCTAGTTCTGAGCTTTCATTTATATTTCAAGTCAGTCCATCACAAAATTAAGCATTTGACCAAGGAGTTCACTGCTAAAGTTGTTCTTAAAGAGAATACCTGAGTTCAGACCACAAAACAAGAGACTGGCAACAAAAACAACCCAAAAAACAGGAACAGTCATAGAATCACTCTTATTCTATGATTATCTTCATATTCAACATTCTAGATCTTCACCCTCCCTCCTGAAATGAAACCTCACTAGCAAGGAATGACCAGCACATCACCTTATCCTTCTCAGGTTATACTGATTATACTCCAGTGTACATGAAAGCCCTCAGGCTACACTCTTCAATTACAAAAAGCTGCTTTGCACTTAAGACAGACTTTGAGGAACTACAAGTTATCCCAACTCAGCTGATGGACTGTAAAACAGTTCTCTATTCTGTTTCATGAATTGCTGTGCTTTAAGTCATGTCTAGTCTGCTTTGCAATCTTATAGCTCAACTCAGACTGCCATGAACACGAATCAGCATGTCCTTTTCAATAAGGGGCACGTTCAGAATGCCCCTGCACTAAAGGGGACAGAACACACAAAGCTGCAACTGCAGAGCAAGGGATACAGGTTTCTTAATCCATGCATGAAGGTCTAATATTGAAGCTTCTGTTTAATGAGCACTACACTAAGTTTCTTCTACAGAAAATACTTGCAGAATGTTTTAAGAATGAACAGAAAGAGCAGAACCTTCCTAATACCTACATGATTATCCAAATACAGAAGAACAAAGCCTTAGAACTTGTCCATGTTAATTAATTAAATGCTCAAATACATTTTTGTGGTATGATTAAAAATGTACCAAAGACATTTACTAGATGATAAATAGCAAATATAGTTGTCAAATTAAGCAATAAACTATTTCAACAGCTTGCCCTTTAATTTATAAAGTGCAGTCCTTTTTTAAACAAAAAAAAATTAATATACCAACTTAAAACTTACAGCACTAGCCTGCCAAGTACCAAAAGAACATCTTCACATTCTGTAGTCAAGTAAGGTCTTGCATTAGCAAAGCTTTGGATGGAGATTCGATACACTTCCAAAAAAGGTAAAATATGTTCCGATGCACCCCGACTGCCAGCATACTGGAGCAGTGTCTGAAACAGAATGAGTTATCATTAGAAGTTTTTATAACACACTTTTGCTTAAAAACAAGTATCAATATACAATACCAAACACATACAATGGAATAATTCTGGAAGTGAGAAATTTTTACTCTGAAGGAGAATTTAAAGTGGCAGCTTTTTACCTCAACAGAAATTCTCCCTTTTACTGAAATATATTTTATTTACTTTATTGATACAGTTATCAGAATTTCTACTGGGGAGAAAGCTAGATGTAATTGGCAGAAATGTGAACTATTAAGCAGAAAATTCAGGGAGAAGTCCTACACTTAGCTCCTTTTGTACAACTACCATGGAGACAGAACCACGTATGTAACACTGGAATCTTTATTACTAGTGAGAATGCAGGAAAAATAGGAAGAAACTCAAGATTAAGAACATTACTACAGGTCTAGCATTTTAAAGATACATGCACTACCCACACAGCAAACATGAAGCCACCAGAAAGGGATACAAAATTCAGATCAGATCATTACATAGGCATTTTTCAAATGCAAAATTACCCTAGATTTTACTCCTTGACCACAGCAATCCCACATTACCCGGACACAGTACTAAAGTAGCAATATAAACTCTAGCCAGTTTTAAGAGAAATCACATCAATACAGGGACAACACTAGTATCTCCCAACCTTTTTAAAACTTACCTAGAGTAGCATACTATGCTCTGACAGGCTATGAAGCACAATTTGAGAGCAAGTAGGGCACTGAGCTGAGGACACCTTTGCTCTACTGACAGCTTGCTTCACAAATAACAGCCCTTCCCTGAACACCCCCCTACACCTCCAGAGCAGTGATGCTTCTATTCTTACCAGTTCCCTCTCCCATGTGGTACCCTCCGTAGACTAAACAAGGTAACAATCGTGATCAAAGCCAGCTGCAAAGAAAACAAAACCAATGAAAGAGGCTGTGCTTTTTGGAACCCTTAGGACCAAGACTGCATGGGAAAAAAAGAGTTCAGAATAGAGTTCAGAGCTTCAGCCTACCATTCAAAACAAGTCAAATTGTCCTACAAGGATGGTGAGGCCGTATCAGTTTTCAAATCACTTCAAGTTGGGACTGACACAACAAACTTATTTTAACACCTTAAAGAAAACCCACATGATCATATGAGATGGTGAATGGATGGAGGACACTACTGAACAAACCCTCCTACGAGCTTGTTAAAACCAAATGCAGTCATAATAATGACCAAAAACTTCTAAGACAAAACCTACCCTCCAGCATAGCAAGAAATAAGTGGCCAGTATCCAATGTTACATCAGTGATATAACTATACTACACTAGTCCTAGCCTGAAAACAATGCAGACATCCTTTAGCCTAGCAGAATCATGCATTATACTTAAGAAAGAGAAATCTATAAAAAATACCATCTAAAAATCAGTAATCCACTGTTTTGTGAATTGTTCTCTAACAATTCAGTAATAGAACTTCTGGGTGAATGGAAGTTACCAACTTTCCAAAAAACCCACATAATATTAATAGTTATAAAGACATAAGCAGGGGGGGCGGTAATTGGAAGTTTGCAGAAATCATCCTTAAGCACAGCACAAGGATCATTAGCTGCAGAAGCGAATGGCACGTAATACCAGTCTTCAAGCTTATGTAACAGATTAATGAAGGATTTGATAATATAACTCAAATCATATATCGTTTTGTAGCACTAAATCACATTCAAAGACTGTCAAGCTGCAATCCCCAGAGGTAGTCAACTGATGACTATCATAAATCAGCTCTTTAGTAAAGCCAGCAGTAACAGTACCATTATAGAGACTACAGAAACAGATCAAACACACCAATCCTGGCACTTTTCTAAAAATACATCCATTAAAACCAATCTATTTAAAAAGCCAAATTTAGTACTCAATTATTTTGACAGACACTTTGATCATAAACTACCTGGTCTGTGTAAACCATAAAACACAGCAGAATACTTTCTAAAATTAGATCAATTTTCTAGTAAACACTGCACCCTTGCTCAAGCACAATCTGAGTACCAGCATCAAAGTCTTAAAGCTAACATTAGGAATTCACTGAGTAACCACTTAAGAAAAACTTCTTGACAAATACATGAACAATGGTTTCAGTGTAAAAAACAAGATTCACGGTGACAGACTTATTAATAGTTTAAACTTTGAGGACCTGTCGTTTTGAACATTATGATACTATTACTAGTAGCATACTAACAAATAAGCCAAATGTAGTAATTGTATTAAAGAAATTCTTCAAATCCCTTCTGCTATTTCACAAGCAATATAAATAGTTGTTTAGTTGTCCACTATGGATTTCTCCTGGCAATCTATATAAAAGCTATTATGGAAAAACTATTAACTTGACAGAATTAGATAATCTACATGTTTAAGGGATTCTCAAGTAACAATTCAGAAGCAATTACTACCTTACAGTCTAATTACCAACGAGATATAAATACTGATGTCTAAATACTGACCAGAGTATTCAAGCATTTAAATTCTGGTTAATACATGCCCACTTCATCCTATCCTCCTCTTTGACTCCAGTAACACATCTGATTGGCAAGTGGGCAAGAAGCGCACAGGCCACATCCACCTAACACATAACATACGGACTATCCTTGGCACTCCATACTGCACAGATTTTCATGTTCTGCAGTGACAGAACAGCTGCTTAGCTGCACTTCCTCAGAAATGTAATTCTTTTGCTCAGACTCAATTTAAAGACAAAGATCTCAAAGTTTCTTGACCTGTTGTTACAGCTTTGAGTCTCTGTTTAAGAAAAACACTTCCTCCTCTTCTTAACCGTATCTAATTGCACTCAATGCACCATCTTCAAAAACTTCAGAAAGCCAACAGCTGCTGGGCACTGGCAGATGGGATGCTTTGATGTCCTTCCTATTTATGACAGCACAGCCTCAAATACCCCCCCCTTAGTTGTTCTACCTGGCTGTTTGGGTACATGGGGCACTCCACAACAGATGTGTTTTTCCCAAAGTGAATGTACAAAGCATTCACGCCTGTACAATATAAAGTTGCAGTCAACCCATTATTGAGGCTTCAACAGTTTCTTTGTTTTGTTATCCTGGACAACAGTACTATTTCCCTGCTTGAAAATAGGGATCTTCAAGGAAATTGTGTCATCCACCATCATTCCTTGTAAGAGCTACGGGAAAACTGCACACAGCAGCACAAGTTTACATGTAATAAAACAGCATTCAGACAGGTCAAAGCATAGGAAATTTACTAATTTGGTTCACAGTTTGCCTGACACCCACTGTAATTTCCACAGCAAAACAGAGCACCTTCCAGGTCCCTGCCTCAGCTGTACTCACAGGATGGCAAACTAAAACATTTAAGCTCTCCTTATGTCAGCTATTTCCCAAAATCAAACTTAAGCCCAGATAAATTCAGCTTCTTTCTAGGCACATTCTGCTGTAGCTTAATAAGCTTATGACAAGGTATCAGTGGTACCCTCTAAGTAATTAATACAAAATTAAGTTGAGCCCCCTAAATTTCACTTGTGGGCAGACCTTAAGTGATCACAAACATCCCCTGTCAGGAGAAACCCAGACATAAAATTACATCCTACCCACAGTGGTCTGACTCCACAATGACATCACAAATTCATCCTTTGTTGAAGCTGCTGCAGGACAGACCAGCAGTTCCACGTCTCCCATTGCATCTCCTGGAGTACGGGCACAGCAACCTGAAAAGTCCCAGACTGATGGCAACTCAAAAACAATCTTTTCCATTTTTATCTGCGCTATCACAGTATTTTAAAACCAGACTACAATAACAGCACAAGGACCTAGAGGGCTACATTTTTTGTGGGACAGGGTTTGGGGTTTGTCATTGTGTGCTTTTTTTTTTTTTAGGTAGCAGAACTGTCTTTCAGCAAACTCCACTGATCAAGTATCTCTAAACTTCTTCTGTACCAAACTAATCTGGAAAACTGGATGCGTACACACACTGATCATCTTGACAACCACTATTAAGTGTTAGCTGAATATTTGCATTGATGTTCTGACACAATGTACACCACTGGAAACAATTTCAGCAAAACCTAAACATGGAAAGAGTCACACTTTGTAGGAGGCTCCATATCAATGCAAGGTCACAGATCTTCACCATATACTAAACTTGGGACGAATGCAGCAGTATGCAGCTGCACCCTGCACCTTGAGAAGAAAGAGTTTTGAAACCTAGTAAGTATACTTATTCTGTTGTTTCAGTAAGTGATGAGCTAAACATCCTCCCAGAATGGTATGGCAAAGCACGCAACCTGTGGATGCAAAATGGAAGACTGCGAAGGGTAACACCACTTATACATAATTTGTAACACGCCAGCAAGGTTTTTTTCCTGATTTTGCCATTCACCAGTCAAACACTACAGCTTTTTCAGCTAAGGTGCTGTAAACTAGCTTAGAAAACAGATTTTTATTTCTTACTTTAAAATCCACAATTTCTTCAGACTCAACAGGGATAACTCTGCAAGCCAGCATCATAACAATAATTTTTCAACCTCAGTGCTCACAGTAAATGATGCTATGACCATAGCAAAAAGTAGTTAACCATTGGAAGAGTTTACTTAAGAAAGAGTTATCTCCATCACTGTGGCTTGAATCAAGATCAGCTCTTCTTCTGGACTTAAGGCCTCGATTCAGAAATTGGTGATCCTCCTCTGGGTTGCACTAAGCAAGGATTCAAGACAAGATATCCAAACCACAGCTAATTCAGTGACTTAAGGGCACTATAGGCCCCTAGAGGCCTGCAAGCACTCTTTGCACCCCACGGCAGATCTCAAACAAGAGAGGAATACGCAGATTTAATCCCGAAACAAGTGAAACACAAGAAAACCGGACGCCTCGGAACCGAGCCAAAACTGCACCGAGAAAATGCGGTGGGCCCGCCTATCCCAGAGACCCACCCGAGGGCCACAGGATGTCCCGGTCCAAAGCGATGCCAAAGCCCAAAGGCGAGCAGTCCCCTCGGCCCCAGCTCCGGGCTCGCAGCGCAAAGCCCACGGGGCGCCCT
>NW_008237896.1:259748-269971 GCF_000691975.1 Corvus brachyrhynchos
CAGCCCCTCCCGCCCGCACCGCTGGAACCGATCTGCGTGCTGTGGGCTGTTGCGGCCTCTGGCGCTTCGGGATGAGGGCATCGGGACGGGTTGGGAGTTCCAGCCCCCTCTGTGCTAAAGGTGACTGCAGGGCTAGGGGACTTGACAGATAATAATGGGCGCCGGCCAGAGTCAACTTTTTAACTTAAATTGCCATTATTTTAATCTCCCGTTTAACAGCACGTTGTTGAAAGCAGAACGTTCGTGTCTCTAGGATAGCCCTGGAGAGGCTGTTGCCCAGACACGGGAACAGGGAGGATGGTAAATGGCTTTTACCAAGAATTTGCAGCGTGTCTGGTGACATGAGATGCTGGGCCCATGGGTTGGAAAGCAGTGTGTTGCCCTAAGTCCTCTGGGAAAGGTTGACCCGCTGGGACAAAAAAATGGGCAGGACTAGCAGCAGAGATTATGAAATCTCACAGAAAGTGATCAGAGACAGCCAGGCTTGCTTTTACCATGTCTGACTGAAAGGGAATACCTGAAAGCCGCACAGAAGTAGAGACTGAAATGGTGTGCAGTTGCCCGGAGCTCCCAGGTCAGAAATCTGCTGACAGGCATTTTGCCTGGCTTCATTTTTCTTCGGAATGAGGGGAGGTGAAGCCCTAGGGCTTTCTGAAGAGAAAAAGTAAACAAGCAGAAATTGCAAACAAAGCATTTTCCTTTGGTTCCGGTCTGGGTAGCTAAGAGGTGTGCTAGCTCCTTTTTTGGTTTGAGAATTGAAGTCAGGGAGGCCCCTGGCTTGTTTATGAGCACGTGGTTGGGGTTTCGGCCCTCCAGTGAGATAAGAATCTCCTTTGTGCTTTTCAAACTCTGACTTGCTAGGCATGAACAGTGGGAGGGAAGCACATCTATGGCCACATAGTAAGAATTACCTGGGTTTTTCCACCTTAATCTGCAAGGCAAATGAGAAAAGGAGAGTGACAAAGTTGGGAAGACCTTGGGTGAATTGAATGGAATCACCTAGGAAACTTCCTCTAGCTGTATGCACGATGTATGATTTCAGTTCACAGCTTTGTGGTGCAGAGCAAGTGGAGTCCTTTTGGACATTTGGAGAGATGGGTGAAAACTAAGAGTGGGTTAGGAATAGCAAAACTATCCTCCTGAAGGTTTTAAGCCAGTGGAGGCGTTAAGAGGTGTCCTAGGAAGGACAGAAGAGATATAAAATAAGAGCTTGGGCCACAGATCTGCCCCTAAGCTTTTGCACATCCCCATTATTATCCTACAAGTTATATGGTTCAGTAGTTTTCATGCTGGGAGAGGGTGTTTCCAATACCAGTCTAGGTTGCATGATAGGGTGAACAGCAAACAGTCTGTAAGTATGAGAAATCTGCTGGGGAGGGCTCTTGTTCCATCTCCAGAATAGACCCATACCCTTTTCCAAAATCTGGGCAAGTCCCCTCCTTGCACAATATGGGGCCTTGATTATAAGGAAAAACTTTTTAAATATGAGGATGGCCAAGGAGTGGAGTGCTAAAAAATTTGCTCAGTCTCTGCTGTTAGAGGTGTCCTCATGGCAGAGCCACAAAGCCAACAAAGAATGACTAGGACGCCAGACCATCTGGTAGAGCTGGCTAGCTTGTGATGGCCCCAAGGATCCCTGGGTAACATTAGTCCCTGGTTTGTTTCGCTCTCACACTGTGCTCAAAAGGGAACCCCAGCAGCCTGCCAGACACATTTGACTGAGCACATCACACTGTTGATTGGAGGCCACCATCACCTGCTGCCAGGCCCTCTGCATGCCAGCAGCTCCCCTGCCCATCACCACAAGGCTCTGGCAGAGAGCAGCCAACTGTGTGCTCCTGCAGCACAGACATCACACAGAACAGCTGCACTGCAGAGCTGACCTGGGAGCCAGTATGTGCAGCTTTGGGCCTCCTCTATCTTCCAGCAGCTATTAGGAACAGAGAGGGGAGGACAAATCCTTGTAAATAAGCCTCTTTTCTACCCATGCTCTCTGGTGCCTTTAACCTCCTCTCCTCTGCTCAGCTGGGTCCTGCTTCCCTGCTGAAAGGTGTCAGGGGCAGGGCCATGGGCTACGACTGACCGGGTTCGTGGCAGGACCTGGGGCAGGGCCCGAGACTGGGGCAGGGCAGGGGGAAAGGGGCTTTGCAGCCCTCCCCTGGCCAGCCGGGCTCCGTGCTGGTCACACGGGCAGGAAAAAAGGGGGCTGTGGGGACTGCTGGAGGTGATGATCGGCATTGCAGGGAGGGCGATCGTGGTTGACACGTTGGAATGTACATCCGTACCTGGACTCGCTGGGGCTGGGAACCAGTTCCTTTCCAAACTGGAAACCTGTCAGAGGTGGGAACTCCCAGGGATCCATACTGGGAGCAATGCTGTTTAGTATCTTCCTAAGTGATCTGGATCATGATGTTGAAAATGATGTAACTTTCCTAATTCCTTTTTTTCTAATCAATGGTTTAAATTAACTTTTTAATTAATTCTTTAAATTAATCGTAAGCAGTGTATTAATCATAAGTAGTTAAGCAGTGTAGTTTTCCACTTCAGAGAACAGATAGCTAAGTTTCATTTCACAGGCTGTTATTGTTAGAGCTTGATTATTAGATCACTGAAACTTCGAGTTTTGCTAAACTAACCCTGATAAGCTTCAATGAATAAAGCCTGAGAGATTTAAAAGCTTGACACTTGGGATCCAAAATTTATGGCCCTCCAAGGGCATGTTGGTGTAACCAGAAGATAAAGAAGAGACTGGCAAAGATGATCCAACGTGTGCTGGTGTTTTGCCAGAAAACAAGGTCAGCACAAAAGACACAGATGCCAAATTTAAGGAATAAGTGTAATTTACTATAGTGCAAAACTGCAATGAATTACAAAGGATAAGCTAAGTAATGCACCTCATCATTACTACAAAAGATTGCCTGTAGTGATTAAGAAAGATACATCACCAGCTACCCTAATATTTTACCATCACCTAGATCTGCACATCAGCTGGGGAGCCCCAGTCACAGTGAAGGATTTGGAGAACCACTCCTGGTAACTGGGAAGTCCTGAGTGGTGTGCCCACCCATAGGCGAGGCATTCATTTTCGCTGCGAGAGGGCCCAGCTTTTATATTGTTAAGATAAATAAACAAGCTAACATAACTTCTCCTGTGGAAACATCTGGTTTCATCCTTCCCTTGGGTTCTTCCCAAAGCCTGGCCAGGGCTAAAGGAGGAACCAAGGGAGTTGGCTTTGAGCATACACCCCCAAACAAGGCCAGATATCTGATTTCATGGCCTTGTCTGGTTTCTAAATATGGAAAGGTAAATATATTCTTATCTCACCACATATTTTGCTAGTGATCATGCATATTTTGCTAATGAGCAGATACATATATTGAAGAGCGGACAGAACTCCACTACTAAATAAGTAGTAAAGTAGGTATGTTTATTTCCAGCTGGGACGCACGGGGGATCGCTCCTCCAAAGCCATGCGTGTCGACAGCTGCATTCAGCTCGGTATTTATTGGGTTACAAGTTCCATATTCATTAAGTTTCGCAACACGCCTATACATATTCATCACCTAGCCCCGCCCAGCCTCGCTTCGTATTATAATGAACCCAAAAGTCATTTACATCCGCGTTGCGCTTGCGTAGTGTGGTTTGGTGGCTTTGGTAGGGGTCTTCCGAGGGTCTTTTTGATGAAGTCAGGAATCTTCATCATCCTGAACTTTTCACCTTTCTTCCCTATGCATGCTCTTTTGTACCCCTGGCCTGGGTTTAAGCTTCGAGACTGGTTTGAGCTAGTTTTGGGATGAGGCAGGATGTCTGTCTGAGACTCCCTCTGCCCTTATCAGTGGTCTCTTATCTTTTCTTCCTGCCCTGGTATGCTGACCAAGCTGGATGCATTGTTCCTAACAAACTAATTCTCCTGCTTCCCATCCCCCTGATTCAATATGGTAATGCTAATTATCATCCATATTCCATTAATGAGCAGATACTAATATAACGTTTGGTTGGAAGGTTCATCTAGAGGTCAACTTTGGCTCAGGGCCTGTTGTTCACACCTCAGTACTTCAGCTGGAGACTCCCTATCTGAGAAAAAGATGACAAAAGGGCTGAAAAATGTAGACTAATTAGCATGAGAAGTGAGAAATCAATAACCGACAGAGGAGAGAATATCAATTAATGAAGATAATGATGTAATTTAGAACCAATGAACATTAATTTCTTTGTTTGCTAAAAATGTATAAATAAGTGAAAAGTTTTGAAAGTGCTGTGTGTGGCTGGATTTATTTACTATGCACCCTGGCCTGAATAAAGTAACGCCTGCTTCCTAATACTAAAAAATAGAGTTAGGTGACGTATTCAGTGACAATTTTTAGCAACACAGGTGGGACTCTGTTTCTGATGCTCCATGGATTCATGGGATCAAGAGGACCTCCAGCATGCACCGAAGGTTTTTCGAGGAGGTCCTTGATCCCCAGATCTGGTGAGTTCAGGGCAAGACCCCTGGGATTTTAGTAAGGCATTACTGAGGGTATAAAAGGTGTACCTAACCATAAGCTGTGACCAAGAATCCCTGCAGAAATTGACCTCTATAATATGATATAGTTGGGTTATAAAAATAATGATATAAATGTTAAAAAAAAGAGTGTGATATTTGGGTTATAAAAAGAAATCGCTAGTGATGATATAACTGGCTGTTTTCTATTAAAATATAATTGTAAAACCATATGAGTGAGTATCAAAGGGTGCGGGTTCAAGTCCCACCACCTAGTTGGAAAACTGTGTATGTGGTTAACGCCATGCACACTGTGGGTCCCAGTCCCACTTGCCTCCATATTAGTTGGACACAGTGCCATGAGCGCAGGAGCCACATTGTAGAGTGGTTTGCCAGCTGTCTGTGCTTATTAAACCCTATAAGTGTTAATGCCTGAAATGTAAAGTGTTTTGTGAGTCTTAGTATTATTGAGTCTGTCTGTTCTGGCCCATAGTATATATATAAAAAGAAAAATTGCTGTAAGAGTGTTAAGTGTAATTGGTTTTTTATTGTGTGAATTTTAAAGTGTTGGGTGTGTATAAAATGTTTCTTTTAATGAATGTAAATTGCTGATGTGGCTCCTAAGCTAGGACTGTGTGTTTAGAGCACTCTCTAGTGTCGGCACATTGATAAGTTACTGTTTTAGTTAATTATTGTGTCTGTTTAATCTTCAGTTATTTTAAATAAATACAAGGTCGGGATTTGTGTTAACTGTGGATTCAATACTAAAGTGGTTGTCAGCAAATTAGAGATCGGGTATCATAAGTGCCCAGAGTATCCATTAGAGTATCAAGGGGTTATAATATGGCTTTGCAGTTGATGTTATTTTGCCAAAAGAAAAGAGAAGTGAAATGGAAATACTTGGATTTGTTCTTTGAATTGAGAGTCACTTGGGACTTGAGAAAGAGGATGTTGAACTGTTGGTAGCTCCTGGAATGAGGAAGAGAGTAACTGACAGAGGAGTGGAAGGATTTTCAGCTTGGAAACCAATGAAAGTCTGATAGTAAGGACTTATCCCAAGAAAGCTATGATGGTATTTAAAATACCCCCGACTAGAAAGATAGGCCAGTGATATTTGGATCCATTGTTCCTAGAAATTTGAGTAAATTGTTAGCGAGCAGTGTGGAGCGTGTCCAATAGTCAGATGCAAAAGCTGTAGCTGTGTTAGTGGAACAAAGCCCAAAAAGGGCAGGGGGAACACTGCAGGGGAAAGACAAAAATGAAACCTGTTCAAGGAGTAGGAGACAGTAGATGATCATATTTCTTGCACTTAGCCTGGGTGGGATCCTAATAATTAGGTTCGATGGGAGTTATTAATGCATTATCAAAGACTGATTATATCTGTAATGAAGCATGCTATTCTAAAGGGGATTAACCTATTTAAATCATACCAGATAAAGCAAGAGAGGGAGGTATCACCCTCTGATTTCTACGATTAATGAAGACAGCTGGAAAGTATAGAGACTTGGATCCTGCTTTACAAGCAGTGAAATTAATGACTATAGGTGAAGCACAAAGAAAACTGGGGGAGTCATCCCTGGCTGACCCCTTGGTTACATTAATGCTGGGGAATGAGAAAATTGATTTCTAGTGGATACTGGAGTGGTGTATTTGGTTTTATGTACATGTAAAGGAAAATCTAGTGAGGAAACTATTAAATGCCTTTGGTGGCACTGGGGAGAGTGAAAATCTGCCATTTTTCCAACCTTTACAATTCAAGATAGGTAAACAGTGGTTAACACATCAATTTCTGTATATGCCTGAATGCATATTGCATTTGTTGGGAACGGATATTTTAAACAGTTTAATTAAACAAGCAATATTTGAAAATGGACAAATACAAGTATGCATTCCAGAAAGTAAAGCCCTGGAGGCCCAGATTTTTATGTTATTACAGCAACCAAATGGAACAGAAGGAATCCCAGAGAAGGTGAAGAATGCTGTCACTCTGACCACCAGAATTCCAGGGAAATCAAAAGCAGCAGAACCAGGAAGAATACAGGTGAAACCTTATGCCAGACCAGTAAGGCAGAAACAATATCCTTTACTGGATAGAAGAAAAATTAGAAGCTAGAAAAGGGTTTGAAGAACTAATTTCTAAATTTGTGCAACATGGATTACTAAGGGAATCTGAGTCCTACTGGTAAAGAAGGCACATACTAATGAATACAGGCTAGTCCAAAATCTCAGAGCTTTTAATAAAATCATGCGAGACCTACACCCCATGGTAGCAGATTCTTACACACTTTTAACCACAATTAAGGAATCTGATGAGCAGTCCACTCTTGTGGATAAGGATGCTCTCTTCTGCATACCCTTTGAAATGGAAAGTCAGCCCTTTGTCAAGGAATGAATGGGAGCTTCAGACAAGCCTTACCTTAGCCTCAGATTTTTGGCAACAGCTTAAATTTAAGAAACCACTGACATGCAAGTTCTAAGGATGGCAGATGACAAGTCTATTTATAAAATGAGTTATTTATTGAACAGAAAATAGATAACAGACAAAAGATCTTAATCAGAATTACTTACTACACAATATAAACCAAAAAGGATTACTAGTAGATTACATAAGACAGTGCTAAAATACCAAGGTAGCATTAAAGCTAGCAAAGGAAATAGTATTGATTAGCAGTCAAATGTTACTTACCACCAAAATGACAATAATGTACACAGAGTCCTTTCACTCAACCTCCAGAGTAACCTCATCCCTGCTCTGGGGAGAAACTCCACAAATCTCTAGGGAATGTGCTTTGTGAAAGCTTGGTGTAGCTTTCATAGTTTGTAAAGTGAGGTGTCTGTCGGTCAGAAATCCAGCCTATCTTTCCAGATCTCACTTCCACAGTAAGATGTTTATTGTCAGCTGGGAGTGTTAATCCCATGGCAACAAAATAACTCACTACAAGACAGCTTGTCCTATTTGAGTTATTTCACCAGTTAATAAGCAACAGATAAGCTCTTTTTGGGGGGTGAGATGCCCTGCTACACCCTTATTTGCCTTTGAATGGGAAAGTCTCTTGATGGGACTGTTTGTGAAACACAGGGTCTAGGTGCTTTTTTCCCTCCTAAAAGAATTGTCATCCTCCTTCAGGAGCCCACCATCAAAATTTGGACGTTGCTTCCAATATTGAATATGTCTAAGGATTGCTCCCACACAAAAGCTGCCAGGACAGAAAGGGCTTGCTGGACTCTGCCTCCAGTAGACTGATGGTTATCTGCAGCACCAACAGTAGGATTAGATGTTTCCATTCTCAAGGAAAAGTACTGTTGTTCATAGTCAGCATCTCAGCTCCAACATTTGGAGACAGGCTCAAAAATTTAATATTTCCAGGGATTGCTCCAGCACAAGATGTGCCCAGACAGAAACATGTCCTTTTGTGAGAGACTAGAGGAGATTGATGTTTCAAGACTTTTTGGGGTGCATGTGTGTGGGAAAGGGGCAGGTCAGGCCTTGCCCTGGCAAGGCAATACACTGCCCTGTACACCCCAGACCTGTCTAGAGCCAGTATCCCAGCCTGGCAGTGGCTGCCAATGCCTGGCACACCAGAGGCAATGCTCTACACCTTGCCTCTGGAGGCCCTAACACAGTGCCTGAGTGGCTAAATGACTGGAAGTCCCACCTGGGGCAAGGGCTCAGGACGGCTAAGTGGCATTTAAGGCTAAACACGAGGCAAGCATATGTCTTAACCATACCTCATCTTGGAATTTTTGTTAGGTGAACACCACTGGAACACAGGAGTTGGTAGCTATATGTGTCCTTTTCTATATCTTTTCTGTCTTTCTCTTTCTTCTAATTCCCTCTTCTCAGAAATGTGAGTAACTTGAAATCAAAAGGGTTTACTAAGTTGAACGGGCCAAGTTAATGGTTTGAGAAGTGTTTTATGTTGATTGAATGCTGCTCTAAACCTTTTTCCTGAATCCCCTGATTTTCTGAAGTTCCCAGTAAAGTCTGTTTCTTTGTTCTGACCTCTTGAGAATATCTTGTTGGTATTTCTCCCGTGCATCTAACTCAGTGAACCACCATAAGCCCTTTTAAAAACCTTGTCAAGTTAGTTTTTTGTGGCCTTACACCCTTACATCCCATGGGCAGCCTATCAACTGCACCGGAAACAGTGGTGCTAGGTGCTTTCCTTCCTATTTATCATCATCGCTGGGGAGTCCAACACCTCAGATTGGATACCACCTCCAGTATTGAATACATAAAAGGATTGCTCCCATGTGTAAGTTTTCAGGACAGAAAACTCTTGCTGGCCTTTACCTGCCCTTGGCAGCCTATCATCTGCACCACCAGCACTGGGAATATGTCTGTTACTTCCCAAGAAAAGGTCATTATTTTTCAGGTATCCACCTCTGATATTTCTCTTTGGGCTCTAAAATTGAATATATCTGACACAAAAGGTACAAGCACCAAAAGCTGTTGCTGCCCTTTACCTCCCATTGGCACCATATTATCTGCACCTGAAACACTGGGCCTAGGTACTTTCCTTCCCATATAAAAGGACTGTCAGCCTGTTTCGGGGACCACCACTGAAATTTGGATACTACCTCAAACAGTGAATACATACAAGGATTGCTCTCACATAAAAGCTTCTGTAGATACAAAAATGCTGCTAGCAAGGATTTTCTTGCTATTTTCTAAGTCCGTGAGAGACTTTTCTCTCTCACAGAAGAGGTAGCAGAGAATGTAAACAACCAAGCCACCTGCAACCTTGAAAAGTCCTTGTTTATGGTACAGTAGAAAAATATTTTGACAATGGATGTTTTAGGATTTTAGCCAATCACCCCCCAAGGGGTGGCTGATCCTTTGTCCAATTAGACTATGAAGAAAAAAGTCTATAAAAGAGTTTGTAAAATAATTAAATAAATCAATCTTGCTGCACAATTCCTGCCTGCTGTATCTCTCTCTCCTCCTCCTCCCTATGGCTGCGGGACACAGTGATATACCCTAGGGCCCAGGCCTCTGGTAATATTTGGGGATGCCCAACGTGATCTGCACTCTCTGACGTGTCCTGCACGCTGCGAGCCAAGACGAATTTCTCTAGAGGTACGCTGTTCCCCTTCCCCCCTGGGACCGGGAAGTCCGATAGGACTGAGAAATGGGAAACAGTGGCTCACAAACCGACGCTGTGGTACTGGTCTGGAAAGGTGTGTTCAGTATGATGCACACCTCCATTCCTGAAAACTCAGATCGGGAATTATTAGACTGGGCTACCTTAAAAGGGATTTCCATGGACAGAGATACTACTTTGCCTTATGGCAGGAACTTGGCTGTGCTGTCCGACACGAGCTCCTGACTGGGAAGCCAGCAGCGTTAGAATTATATCAAACCTGGCATTCTTTATTTATTAGTTATTTATTCTGCTGACAGACCTTGACTATAGTAGCAGAGCTGGCTCGCCTATTTCGGTGATGAGTGACGGAGGAATGTCCGAGGGGGACCCCACTGACCGGGCTTCTGGGGCAAATGATGGTGGATCCGGAACACTCCCCCCGGCTCCACAGGCAGAGCCTGTGCTGCCTCACCCTGCACAATCGCAGGACTCCATGGCCCCCAGGGACCCCGCGCCGGCAGAGGAGGCGGGTCGGGGCAGCGGGAGGGTGCACAGCCTGCCTTGCTGCTCAGCTTGGCGGCGGCCACGGCTTATCCAGGGCTGCAAATTAGCGGCTTAGCAACTTGGACCCCCCGAGCGGCTCCCAGCCCGTT
>NW_008237896.1:271525-278141 GCF_000691975.1 Corvus brachyrhynchos
AAAGAGTCTATAAAAGAGTTTGTAAAATAATTAAATAAATCAATCTTGCTGCACAATTCCTGCCTTCTGGATCTCTCTCTCCTCCTCCTCCTCCCTATGGCTGCGGGACACAGTGATATACCCTAGGGCCCAGGCCTGCGGTAATAAGCTTCCAGGACAGAAAGGTCTTGCAGGCCTTTACCTCCACTAGGCAGGTGATCATCTGCAGAACCAACAGTAAGGCTAGATGTTTCCCTTCTAAAGGGAAGGTAGCATCATTAAGACTGTGCACCAAACTTTGGAGCTGAACTCAGAATTGAGTATGTTGAGGGATAGCAAAACCAAAACCAGTACCTAACAGCCTGTTACCTGCACCTGAATCACTGGGACTAGGTACTTTCCTTACCTTCCTACCAGTCTCTTGCCTTACCCCTCCCTTGACTTGCATTGCCTACACCATCCCAGCCCAGCCTTGCCTTGCCATGCTTTGCCTCACCTGACCATCACTTTTCTTCCCTTGGCCTTGCATGTCCCTGCCGTGCCTTGCCTTTCCTTGCTTACCCTTCACTTGCCTTTTATACCACTCCCTGGCCTTCCCTTGCTTGCCTGTCCCTCCTTCGGCTCTGCTTTCACTGCCTATCCCTCCTTTGCCTTGCCTCGCCTTGCCAGCGCCTCCCTTGTCCTTTGCCTATCTATCCCTGGACTGCCATGCCTGTCTCTCCCTTGCCTTAACTTCTCTACCTCTCCATTGTCTTCCCCCTCCCTTGCATTGCCTTGCCCACCTCTCCCTTGCTTTCCTTTCCCTCCCCTTCCCTTGCCTTGCCTTGACATGCCTACACCTCCCTTGACTTGCCTGCTGCTCCCTTGCATTGCCCACACATGCTTTGCCTTCCCTGTCCATGCCTTCCCTGTCCATGACTTCCCTTATCTTTCCTGCCTGTACTTATCCTTGCCTAGGTTAGCACTTCCTTGCCTCCTCCTTCCCCTGCCTACACCTCTCTTGTCTTGCATTGCTTTGCCTGCCCCCCCCCGCCATGCCTTGCCTTTCCCTCATTGGCCTTTCCTTGCCTTGCATACCCCTTCTTTGCCTTGCTTTTCCTTCAACTTGCTGGCCTTGCCTTGCCTACACCTGCCTAGCCTTGCCTTGGTTTGCCTACCACTTCCTTGCTTAGCCTTTCCTACTCTTCTCTTGCATTGCCTTGCCTACCACTCCCCATTCTTCCCCGTCTACCTGTGCAATGCCTCACCTTTACTACCCCTCCCTTGCCTTGCTTTGCCTAGCCCTCTTGTATCTTTCGTTTACTTCCCTACCTCTTCCTTGCCTTGCCTTGCAACCCCCTCCCTTGCCTTGCCTTCACCTCCCTTGCCTTGCCTTGCACTTTCCTCCCTTGCCTTGCCTTTACCTTCCTTGCCTTGCCTTTACCTTCCTTGCCTTGCCAACCCCTCTCCTGCCTTGCCTTCCCTTAACTCCCACTCCCTTGCCTTGAGTTGCCTTACCTGCCCATTCTTTGCTTCGCCTTTCCTTGCCTACCATTCCTGTTCCTTACCTTGCTTGCCTCTCCTTTGTCTTGTCTAATCCTCCCTTGTATTTCCTCCCCCCCCTTGCTTTGCATTGTCTTGTTTCCCATCTATGTCCTGCATTGCCTTCCCCTGCCATGCTTTGCCTTGCTCACCCTTCTATCCCAGTACCATCCATGACAGGGTTAATTTTTGCAGTAGCCAGGACAGGCATCGCCAGGACCCTGAGGGTCCTGAGGGTCACGCAGAGGGCAGAGCAGTCCTTTCTGGTAGAGTGGTGAAGCAGTCTGGGTGGAACTGGGTTCCACGTGGTGAGCACTTGTGTGTGAATCATTCACCTCTCTTCTACGCTTTGTTATTGTTGCTGTTACTGTTCGTTTCTTATTTCATTGCTGTTGCCAGTAAATTGTTCTTACCTCAACCCACAATTCTCGTGTTTTGTGCCTCCAATTCTTTCCATCCTGCCACCAGTCTGAAGAGAGCGGAGGGAAAGTGAGCAAGCAGTGTATGGTTCAGAGTTTTTAAGTGGGAACACTGAATTGGGGAATACCATTCCTAAACCATGACAGTCTTATTTGGCACCCAACATAAAGTATGAAGGGTTGAGTTAAAAACAGATCTGCCCAGAGTGGTTTGGAAACAAATTTGATCTATTTGCTGTATTAGGTACAGAGACACTGGTCGTAACATTGCTTTGTCTGTTCATGTGGTTATATATATTCCTGTATATGTAGTATGCACTCATCATGATGGGGTTTTTTCAGAGGGAGAAGGATTGCTTTGTTGATATACTGTGTGATAGCAGCTTATGATGTAACATCAAGGGCAATGAGGGTCATTTAGGATGTATATTCAGTGTTGCTCTCCTGCCATTGACTTGAGCTTTACCTCTGGGAATTCATTAACAATTATGCCCAGTGTGTAGGGAGAACAGGGCAGGTTGACTTTCCTCAGTTTTTCACTCCCTTATTCTCCTTTCAGGTGTGTTGCAACACCTTTTGAGAATTTTGAATCCACTTTGGATGTTAAGGAAAGCATGTTCTTGTTGTCAAAGTCTGCCAGGTCTCCTCTGTGGTCAGGTTTAGAGTCAAGAAAGAGATTTCTAGGAAGGTTATTCAGAGGTCTGCCCAAAGCATGGACAGTCATGAGTAGCACAGAATATGGGGGGAAATGAGCCAGTTTTGGGGGAAATTCTCTGCTCCAGTGGTTTGGGAGTTCTCCCCTGAACAACTACAGGACCCTGATAAAGTGACAGAACAATTGCAAAGCAAAGCTGCAGCAACTCCTGAGAGGAGCAACTTATTGCAGTATGCTGGGTCCTGGCTACTATTTATCAGACACTGCTCATCACTAGACAGTACCCTCAGAGGGAGGAGGAGGAAAGCAGAGCATCAGCCACTGTGGCCACTCAAACTGCAGACGAACCAGAAGAACACCCCGAAGATACGTAAAAAAGATTTCAGCCACTGGTTGTGTGAGCCCCTGGTGGCCCAGCTCCTCCAGTGCTGGAATATCACAGCCGATGATGTGAAACTAGAGGGTAGTGAAGCCCAGCAACTGGCATCCCTGTCCCAGGATGTGGGCATTAACAAGGGGATTGGGAAGAGGACAGAGACTCTCAACCTCTGTAGGCAACTCCTGTCAAGCATGAGGGAAAGGTACCCCTTCTAGGATGATCTATTAGTGCACCAAGGCAAGTGGAACACCATAGAGAAAGGTTTCCAGTATCTGAGAGCTGTGCTGGAGGTACTCTATAAGGCTTTAAGTAACAAGCAGTCCCCTGTAGATCCAGATGAGGTCCAGTGTACACAATCCACGGAGTGGAAGTTTTTAGGGAGCATGCCATCGCCGTATGCCAACTCATTGACTTGGATGTCAATGAAAGAAGGAGAACAAAACAGTGCTTCACATGACTACCTGACTCTGGCAATATGATGATCTTTTTCCTCTCTACCAATCTGCACCTTGGCTGCGGAAAGACTGTCCAAGACTTCAAACAGACTTGAACGACTTGAGCAAGTTAAAGAGGAAATGTCCCATGTCCCACCAGCACGGACCAGAGTCTCTGCTATTGGGAGCAGCTGCCCCCTCTGCTCAAGAGAGAGGGTACACACCGTGAGGAAAGCTGTGGTTTTACCTGTGTGACAATGGAGACGACACAAAGTGGGATGGAAAACCCACCTGTGCCCTAGCAGCAAGAGTACGTGAGTTGAGAGGTAGAACAACCACTGCAGGAAATTCTACAAGGATAAAAGCTGCTCCAGCTTCCAGTGGGAAGCTCCTCAGACAAAACAGAATAGCTGATGTTACTTCCAATCCTCTTGAAGGGACCTCCAGTTTATATTTACAAGAGGTGACCAATGAGTACTATGACCAAGATTAAAAGGGCCCTGGCTCCAGCCAGGTGGAGGAAAGGGACAATCGGATCTACTGGACTCTCTGGATCCAATGGCCTGGCACATCAGACCCGAAAGAGTACAAGGCTTTAGTTGACACCAGGGCATCTTGATGCCATCAAGATACCTAGGGGCAGAATCTGTCTCTCTTTCTGGGGTGACAGGGGGATCCCAACAGCTGAAGTGTGCCTAACTGGGAATGAATGGCAAAATCCCCCCATTGTGACTGGTTCAGAGATCCTGTTCATCCTGGGCAAAAATGACCTGAGGAGATGGTATTTCCAGGACCCAGAAGGGCGTCATTGGCCTTTCAGGATAACTGCTGTACAGACAGAGGAAATTTGACAGATGAATCCCTTGCCTGATCTCTCACAGGACCTTTCTGCTGTGGGACTGCTGAGTGTCAAAGAACAACAGCTACCAATCGCTACCACAACAGTGCATCGTCGATAATACTGCACCAACTGGGACTCCATGCCACCGTCCATGAGACGATTCATGGAGAGCCAGAGACTTCTCATCAAGACTCGTTCATCCTTCAGTAGCCCCATGTGGCTTGTGCGTAAGTCCATCAGAGAGTGGAGACTGACAGTGGACTATCGTGGCCTGAACGAAGTCATGCCACCACTGAGTGCTGCTGTGCCAGACATGCTGGAACTTCAGTATGAGCTGGAGTCCAGGGCAGCAGAGTGGTGCCACCATCAAAATTGCTAATGTGCTCTTCTCCATTCCTCTGGCAGCAGAGTGCAGGCCACAGTTTGCTTTCACCTGGAGGGGTGTCCAGTACTGGAACTGCCTGCCCCAAGGGAGGAAACACAGCCCAACTATTTGCCATGGACTGATCTAGACTGGGAAGGGTTGGATCTGAACTAGCAACATAAGGGTGAGTCATTTCTGGCTTGGTGGACCCAAGATGCCTCAGATCATCAGGGAAGAGATGAAACATATAGGTAGGCTTGTGATCAAGGAGTGGACTTAACCACAGACACCATCTCCCAGGTTATTTATAGCTGTGAAACATGCTGTGATCAAGAAGGGCCCAAAGGGTAAAGCCTCTGTGGTCTGGGTGTCAATGGTCGAAATATCAATCTGGGGAGGCCTGGCAGATCGATTACATCACACTCCCACAGAGCCTCCAAGGCAAGTGCTATGTGCTGACAATGGCAGGAACAACCCCTGGACGGCTGGAGAAGCACCCTGTGCCTCATGGCACTGCCCAGAACACCAACCTGGGCCTTGAAAAGCAAGTCCTGTGGTGGCATGGCACCCCAGAAAGAATTGAGTCAGACAACGGGACTCATTTCAAAAGCAGCCTCATAGACACCTGGGTCAGAGAGCACAGGATTGAGTGGGTGTATCACATTCCCTATCAGGTACCAGTCTCTGGGAAAATTGAACAGTACAGTGGACTGTTAGAAACCACACTGAAAGCAAGGGGGTGGTGGGACCTGCAAACATTGGGATCTACATTTAGCGAAGGCCATCTGGTTAGTTAACCCCAGAGGCTTTACCAATTGAGCTGGCCCTGCCCAAACAAAACCTCTACACAGTGTAGAAGGAGATAAAGTTCCTGGGGTGCCTCAAGCAAAGGCAAACCTACCCATGGACATGGGACTGCTTTTGCTCAGTGGATGTACCTGGATGCACTTGGTGTGTAATGCAGAGGGACAGGAAAACACGATATGGGCCTCAAAGGAATTTGAATTTTGGGTGAGAACAGTCTGTAATGTTGAATCATATAATATTGGTTGCTGAATGACACTGTGTGCTGTAACTACCATGGACAATGAGTATGGAGTGCTCCAGATACACCAGTCATGAGTTCCTGATGCAGCAACCAGCTGATAGCATACCAGCCCTTCTGTCCTGGAAGACATCTAGGATGGATAGAACCCACAACTATGGACTAAATGAACTCAACAGACATTTTGGAGGGGCAGCCATGGAGTATGGAAATTACTTGATGTAAGAGTATAGAATAAGGGGTAGATAATGTCCTGGTTCCTGCCAGGACAGGGTTAATTTTTTTCAGTAGACAGGAAGGGAATGGCCAGGATCCTGGAGTTATTCTGGTAACCTCATGCCAGATACAGGGGGCAGAGTGGTGGATGGGTCCCTTCCAGTTTAGCTGGTGGCAGAGGGAGTGGTTGGGTAGCAGAGGGTTCTGTATAGTGAGCACTTGCATGTGAATTGTTTGCCTCTCTTGTACACTTTGTTAATGATACTGTTGCTGTTACTGTTTGTTTCTTATCTCCTTGCTGAAGTAAATTGTTCTTATCTCAACATGGGATTGTCACCTTCCTCTAGTTCTCTCCATCCTGCCACAGGGAGAGTGGGGAAGGAGAGTGAACAAGTGGTGTTTGCTTTGGAGTGTTTCAGTGGGAACACTATGTTGGGGAGTAACATACTGTTGGGGTTTTAGTTTAGTCCTAGTTTTTTTCCTGTCAAAGGAATTTTTTCCCATATGCCTGTTGCTAGGGGACAAATGGCTGTACTTAGGAAAGACAAAAGAGGGGGGTGGGGCGGGCCTGGCCACTTTTTTGTTTTCACCTGGGTGTGGGGCAGTTCGCTCTTGGCATTCTCGGGGAGAGGAGCCTGGTTCTTTTCGGCCGTTTTTTTTTCTTTCTGTGGAGAAAGATCCCAGGACCCCCAGCCCACCTTCCCTGTCTTGCTGGAGGCCGGGATGTGGCCGCCCTGCCCCCGCCGCTGATTTACGCCTTCGC
>NW_008237896.1:278228-280102 GCF_000691975.1 Corvus brachyrhynchos
TTGGTGAAGCCTGTGTCCCACCCCTTCCCGGGACCCCAGAGCACCAGAGCCGCGGGTTTCCCGAGCTCGCTCCGGAGCGCCCCCTGCAGCCGTGGGGGAACCATCGCACCTGCCCTGCTCACCGGGAGCCGCCAGCGCCCCTGCCAGCTGCGAGCGGAACTGCACCCGAGGGGAAAGGGCCTGACAGCCGAGAAGGCTGGGACTGGGTTTGTGTTTGCTGTTACTGCCATAGTTGTTGTTGTTTTGTTTGACTGGTTATATATATATATATATATAGTAAAGAACTGTTATTCCTATTTCCCACATCTTTGCCTAAAGGCCCTTGATTTCAAAATTATAATAACTCGGAGGAAAAGGGGTTATATCTGCCACTTCAAGGGAGGCTTCTGCCTTCCTTAGCAGACACCTGTCTTTCAAAACCAAGACACATACCTAAACCATGATAGCCTTCATTGCCTTTTTATGCCTACCCCTGCCTTATCTTCCCTTGCGTTACCTGACCCACCCTCTCCTTTTCTTTATTTGCCTACCCCTCATTTACCTTGCACTGCTTTCCTTTTCTCCCATTGCCTTGCCTTGCCTACCCTCACCTTGCCTTGTCTTGTGAATACTCTCTTGTATTACCTATACTTGCCTGCCCCTCCCTTGCCTTGTCCTGCCTTCCTACCTCTCCTTTCTTTGCCTTGCCTTGTCTACCCTTCCATTATCTTGCCTAGCCTACCCATGCCTTGTCTCGCCTTCAGTTGCCTGACCCTGCCTTGCCTTGCCTTACCTTGTCTATCTGTCCCTTACCTTCCAAGGCAGGAGAAGACAGAGGTAGGCATAGTAAGGCAAGGCAAGGCAGGGGTAGGCAAGGCAAGGAAATGCAAATGAGGGGTAGGCAAGGCAAGGCACATGAGGGGTAGGCAAGGAAAGGACATGAAGTTGTAGGCAAAGCAAGGCAGGGGAGGGATAGGGAAGCCAAGGAAAAGAAAGGAAAGTGAAGGCAAAGCAAAGGAAGGGAGTGCAAGGCAAAGAAAGGGAGGGCTAGGCTAGGCAAGGCAAGGAAGGGATGGGTATGGCAGGGCAAGCCAAGTGAAAATAGGCAAGGCAAGACAAGGGAGGGTCAGGCAAGGCAAGGGAGGAGTAGGCAAGGCAAGAGAAATGAGGTGTGGGCAAGGCCAGGCAAGGTAATGCAGTGCTGGGCAAGGCAAGGCAATGCAAGTAAGGGGTAGTAAAAACAAGGCAAGGAAAGGAAAGGCAAGGAAAAGAAAGGTCGGCTGCTTGTAGAGGGATTCCTTGTAGAACAGGGGCCATATGATACCCCTGGAAAAATCGGACAACCCAGGGCTGCTGAGGAAAAACCCCTGAACTGGCCCCTGGCTGCAGGCAAGCCTGGAAAACACCTGGCTGCAGGCAGCCCTGAAAGTCCTTGGCAAAGTTATATACTGGTTGGCTCCCCCACAGATCAGAGGCCATCTAGAGGGACTGGGCTTGAATCTTTGCAAAAGTAGATATAAGCCTATATCGTTAAACAGTAAAGGGGAGAACGATGCTCAAATCGTATCGGTGCATGTGTCGTTACTCTGGCTAGCTCTCCAGCACTCGAACCTCCCCCGAAACCTGGCGCCTGAGCAGGGACTCGAGTGATTTTTGCTTAAATGCAGTTTGTTTTCGCTTAAATGCAGTTTCGCTTAAATGCGGCAAGACTCCGAATCATCGCACCGACGGTGAGGAGCCTAGAGAGCTAGAGTGGGAGTGTCCCAGCAAAAAAGTTGAGTGGAGCTGGAGACCAGAGCTCACGCGGCTGAGCGGGCCCCCACAGGTAAGAAGCTATGGAATACGAGGCTGGCACTCGTGTCCTCGCCACTATTCCATCAACGAGAGGTGACAAT
>NW_008237896.1:280670-289229 GCF_000691975.1 Corvus brachyrhynchos
GAACCGATGAAGGGATCAACAGCACCCGTATGCTCGCTGCGGGAGCTGCTGGACGCAACGGGGAAGGAAGTTACCCCACAGACACCTGAAGGAGAAACCGCCGAAAAGGCGGAAGTTCAGGCTCCCGACTCTGGGGGCGGGGCGCAGATGAGCAGAGGAGAAACGAGCGGTCCTAGCTCCCACCCAAAAACGGCAGTGCGCCACCCCCCTCTGCCGGACAGCGGATCATCATCTGACTGTGAAGCAGCCTCCACAACTTTGTCTCCTGCAGAGCCAGAGTCAGCCAGGGCTGCCGGGGGTCAGCCCCAAGAGGAGGAGAAGCACCGAGAGATGATGCAGGAATTAATGAAGAAGCTTGCTGAATTGTCTACACGTCAGGACACACTGGAGTCTAAAGCTTGCGAAACCACACCATCAGCACCATGGCGTCCCATGGACCCACCGGTCAAGACAGCCACCAGAACTCCTGCATTCCCATCAGGAGAACTGGGCACAGGACCTACGGCCCCTCCCTTCCTGCAAGAGGAGGTGCAGCCATTGCTTCCATCAGCCCCGACGGCGAGGATTGATCCATTGCGAAGGAGATGGAATGGAGCTGTCCGTAACACAAACATTCTGAGAGGTTTGCTTCTCGTAAGCATCCTAGCAATGTCCCATGCAGTGTTGACAGCAATCCAAAAGAGACAAAACATGTGGGTCACCCTAGCTAATTTAACAGGGCAAGACTCTATGTGTCTGAGCCCGGCCACGCCAGGGGACCCATTTCACATGTGCTTAGTTGCGGTCCCATATTTTTACCCACAAGACTTCCGAGGGATGCTAGACAGCAGCTCCCTGATAGGGAACACCACAGGCAATGGCAATTGTTCAGGGCTGATTGGAGGACTCAAGCCTGCTCAGCAGCGTGCCTGCTGGCAAGCTGCATTCTTGAAAAGCATCACTGTCACTATGGGGACACCAGAAGAATGAGATCTACTGGGTTCCACAAACCAAACTGGGGATGGTTACATGACATTCGAGCTGCCCACTACCAGTCCATTACATGTTAATAGGCGCCTTTGGGCCACTGTTGACCCTCTTGCAGACTGGTTTCTGAGAAACTACGAGTCCAAAGCAATTTACTACTGGATCAACCTCACAGCTCAAGCCCTGAAACGCCTCCCCAGTGGTACGTTCTTAATATGTGGGGACCGCGCGTGGAATGGAGTTCCTGCCAGCCCACATGGGGGACCGTGATACTTAGGGAAACTCACCCTGTTCCATCCAAACCTGCATCAACTCTTAAATATCACCCACCACACTGAAACCAGGGTGCAGCGTTCAGTCCATGAGCTCAAATGTGAAAGGACGTAAGAGCCCATCTTTTGGAGTCATAGTACACTCTGGAGTAGGTGACTGATTTGTTTTTGTTACCTGATGCCTCAGCAGCTAGGGCGCACGCAACATTACACAAACTTGCTTGCTGGAACTAAACATAATTTCGCAGGCGCTTGACGAGCTAAGAGCAGATGTTACTAGTGTTAGGCATGCAGTATTACAAAATAGGGCAGCCATTGATTTTCTACTATTAGCCCACGGCCACGGCTGTGAAGATTTCCAAGGTATGTGCTGTATGAATCTTTCTGACCACTCTGTCTCAATTCACAAGCACTTCTCTGGCCTCCAGAGAGGCCTGCACAACCTTCGGGAGACAGACGACCCTATTGGAGATTGGCTTAAGGGTCTGGGTGTCACTGGATGGCTGCATACCTTGGTAGTAGAAGGCTGCCGATTGCTATTTGTAGTTATATTAGGCTTAATAGTATTTGGGTGCATTTTTTCTTGCATTAAAGCAGGGCTGTGAAAGATCATCAACCAGGCCTGGGTCGCCCAAAAAGAAAACAGGGGATGTGTAGAGGGATTCCTTGTGGAACAGGGGCCATATGATACCCCTGGAAAAATCGGACAACCCAGGGCTGCTGAGGAAAAACCCCTGAACTGGCCCCTGGCTGCAGGCAAGCCTGGAAAACACCTGGCTGCAGGCAGCCCTGAAAGTCCTTGGCAAAGTTATATACTGGTTGGCTCCCCCGCAGATTAGAGGCCATCTAGAGGGACTGGGCTTGAATCTTTGCAAAGTAGATATAAGCCTGTATAATTAAACAGTAAAGGGGAGAACGATGCTCAAATCGTATCGGTGCATGTGTCGTTACTCTGGCTAGCTCTCCAGCACTCGAACCTCCCCCGAAAGCTGCTCAAGACAAGGTGGGGGGAAGACAAGGCAAGGTGAAGCAAGGGAGGGACATGCAATGAAGGGAAAGGTAAGGGAGGAGTATGCATGGCAAGGCAAGGTAAGAAAAGGCAATGCAAAGGAAAACAAGGAAAAGGAGGGGAAGGAAAAGCAAAGCAATAGATTGGTAGGTAAGCAACAGCATGGCAGGGAGCAGTAGGCAAGGCGAGGCAAGGCAGGTGCAGGCAAGGCAATGCTCGAGAGGAGTAGGCAAGGCAAGAAAGGTGTAGGTGAGAAAAAGCATGGGAGAATTAGGCAAGGCAAAGGTAGGGGTAGGATAGGCAAAGCAAGGGAGGGGTAGGCAAGGCCAGTCAAAGGATTAGTAGGTAAGGCAAGGAAGGGGTAGGGGAGGCAAAGGAGGGGTGGTCAGGCATGGGAAGGAAATGCAAGGCAAGGCACAGGTAGGGTAGACAAGGCAAGACAATGGAGGGTTAGGTAAGGGAAGCCAAGGCAAGGGAGGGCAAGGCAAGGAAATGCAAGGCACAGGAGGGATAGAAAAGTTAGAAGTAGGCATGGCCAGGCTAGTCAGGGCAGGTAAGGCAAGACAATTGGGTAGGCAAGGCAGAGGTAGGGAGGGGTAGGCAAGTGTGGGGAATAAGGGGTTGAAAACAGAAGATTAGTGAGGAGAAAGAAAATTTCTAGAATTGTTTTCATTTAAAGACCAACACCTGGGAGATGCTAAAAATACTCAATGTGGGAAATTTAATGTATTTGTGTTTGCTTTGGGTTGTTTTCTGTTTGCTGAAAGAAGTGGAATTCTCTCGAAGAAAACAGTATGTTGTTAAAGCCTTAAAAGCATTTTTCCCATAGGCTTGGGGCCTCCTTGTCAGGGGGGGAAGGGAGATAAGCACCTTGGAGATTATAAAACAGCGCCTTGTGAAGGACTGTGCCTGCACCAGACTTTTTTGATATGTGAGGCCAGGAACAGCCTGAGTGCTTTTTGCCCCTGCTAAGTTTGGGTTCATTTAGCAGTGTAATGTCTCTGTCTGCCAGTGAACTAATGGAATTCTCTTCACACTTTAGCTGTGGATCGTGGCTATCTGGTGTTACCTTCATATATTCAGTTCAAACACAAGGCAAGGAAGTGAAAGGCAAGGCAAGGGAGGGGTGGCAGGTCAAGGCAAGGAGATGTAAAGGAAGAGGTAGGTAGGTAGGTAGGACAAGGGAGGCATAGGCAAGACAAGGCAAGGTAGACATGGCAAGGCAAGGCAAGAGAGGGAAAGACAAAGCAAGAGAGGCATAGACAGGGCAATGCAAGACACAGGGAGGGACAGGAAGAAGCAGGGGTAGGTAATACAAGTCATGGCAAGGGAGAGGTAAGGCAAGGCAAGGCTAGCAAGATGTAGGCAAGGAAAGGCAAAACCAGGAAAGGGAGGGGTAGGCAGGGCAAAGCAACTCAAGGCCAGCTGGCAGCAGGCAAGACAAGCAGCAAGGAAGGGGCAGGCAAGTAAAGGCAAAGCATGGAGAATGAAAGGGAAAAGGAGAGGGGAAAGCCAGGGAAGGCAAGGCAAGGGAGAGGTAGGCAAGGCAAGGGTAAGGCCAGGCAATGTCAGGCAAGGGAGGGGTGCACAAGTCAAGGAGTGGGAGAGGAAGGCATGGCAAGGCAAGGGACATGTACGCAGGGTAAAGAGAGGGAGAGTTAGGCAAGGCAAGGGAAGACAAGGGAGCAGTAGGCAAGGCAAGGCCAGGCAAGGGAGGGGTAATGCAAAACAATGCAATCCAGGGGAGGCGGAGACAATGCAAGGCAAGACATGCACAGACAAGGGAGGCATAGGCAAGGAAAGGCACAGGAAGGGAAGTGTGGACAAGCCAAAACAAGGGAGTGATAGGCAAGGCAAGGGAAGGCAGGGGTGGGCAAGGGAAGGGAAGAGCAAGCAAAGGTAGACAAAGCAAGGGAGTCATGAGTAAGACAAGGGAAGGCAAGGTAAGGCAATGGAGGGTATGGAAAGATGGCTGGGGGTAAAATTAGAGGAAACTGAGAAGTTACATCCTTACAGAGGTTATAATGGTACAGAAATTATAGGGTAAAATACGGTTGCTCCCTGGATGGAATGTGGTTGGTATGTTGGAAACTTATTCCACGATGATTCCCTACATCTACAATCTGCAATCATAGCACCTGCTAAGGGGGATAGAACTGAGGATGGAGTGGAGTGGCGACGCCGTGTCCAGGCTCTGTTAAACTGTTGCAGAGAGGTGAACTCAATGGTACTATGCAGCTGATAAACTGCATAGCACCTGTCAACCAGGGGAGATAGGAGATGTCTTAATGCTAAGCCGACAACTGTGGGAAAACCACTCTCCTCAATGAACTTGGTTCATTGTAGCCTAATGGCAATATTAATGCACACCTTGAACCCAAAGGTACCCAAACTCACCTCCAAGGTATGACCACGCCTCACTGGGCATGTGGTCTATATTTTTTTGTCTGTATCCTTAAAAGGAAAGTGAGAGAATTTTACACCAATCAGTATGTACGACTAGAGTCACTCAAGATGCACCTAAACATAGAGAAATAGTATAAAAGTTGAGAAGGGGGGAAAGTTATGGAAGACTCCATCGTAACTGCTGGGATCAGTCAATGGTCTGAACCTGTCTCCTCCCCCATAGGGATGCCTATTGGGTAAGAACCGTACTCCATCTGCACTGAATACTTTTATTGGAGATTAGAGCTTGTCTGTGTATTGCTTTGAATATGTTTTTGCAGTCAGATACTATCACTGACAATCCTTAAACCTTAACCTGTCACAATTTTATATTAATAAAAAATGTTATTCCATAAACTGTTCGTGTGAGTCCTTCGTGGGTGCTGGCAGTCACCGACAGTAACATATTCAAATAAAGAGGAAGACCCTCTGAGAAGTGATAAAGTGGGAAGACCTGCTGAAAGGTCTCCCTTATGCTGTTGGTGCTGTTTCCCTGACTAAGTCAGTCAAACCACCCTCCAATCCAGTAGGACTGCTCAGTGAAGAATCCCCCCAACAGGAAAGGCAAGACAAGGGAAGAGTATGCAAGGCAAGGCATAGGCTAGGAGTTGGCTAAACAAAGCCAAGGCAATGGGGTGGCTTACAAGACATGGGAAGGGAGGGCTAGGCAAAGCAAAGAAAGGGAGGAGTTTACAAGGCAAGGAAAGAGAGGGATTGGGAAGGGAGGGCTAGGCAAAGCAAAGAAAGGGAGGAGTTTGCAAGGCAAGGAAAGAGAGGGATTGGGAAGGCAAGACAGGACAAAGGAGGGACAGACCCGGAAGCGGTAGGCAAGGTAGACAAGACAAGGCGTAGGCAAAGTAACACCAGAGAGGGGTTGGCAAGGTAAGGCAGTGTGAATTACAGGAAGCTTGCTACAGCAAAAACCCTGAGAAGCAGTGAAGAAAGCAAATTACACATGATCTGAAAACAGGAAAGGCGTCTTGGTTTTTTGAGCTTGCAAATTTTGAGGAAAATAACAAACTGTCAGGCCGATGAATTTATTACAGATCTGCATCCAGGTTTCGTATGAACAACTGAACACAGATTCTCACACTAAGAGTATAAGTATTGTCTTAACTCTACAATAAACAGATTCATTTGCTCTCAGCTTGTGAATGTCACATTCATATGCCACAAATGGTGCCCAAACAGGGACTTCATTACTACTGACATGATCCAGTCCAATAATATACCCTGACTGAACCAACTGTGGGTGTGTTTAGCTGATCACCAAAGAGCTCCTTTCATTGCTAGCTATAGAAAAACCTAGCCTTTGTGAGCCATCAGGAAGCATTTCTGATAATGGGGCAAAGTGCAACGAAATCCCAAAACTTCATAAAGACTCTCTGTTGTACATCACCAGGGAACAAGGATAAAAACTCCAACCCCAAAGACTCATACAACTACTTATATGGGTCAGACAATTTTGTCCCAGGTACCGATCAGATGGTTCCTATGACCTTACTCACTGGCAAAAAGTTGGTGAATGTTTACAGACCCGCCAAATCACTCGTCATGATGTCCACCCGATGGTATTATTACTTGGCATATATTCGGCTTTGCTACAATTTAAGGACACAGATCATGTCCTTGCACATGCTCCGCCTTCATCACCATCAAATACTGTTGTTTTTGTTGATGAAACGTCACCTGAAGAGAATGATCCGGAGAAAGAGGATCCATTTGATCCCAGTCCTATTGACTCTGGACAAGAACCAGATTTATATCCTCCTCTAGCCCCAGTATGTGCTATGGCAACATCTGCTCCTAGCATGGAAGAAATACTACAAACAGCATGCAAAAAAGCTGCAGCAAATATTTCACATATTACACCACCATCTTGTCAGCGATTGAGAGACGGGATGCAGCTTGATGCAAGCAAAAGCTGTTTATTGTTTCTAGAGCATGGCTTATATACTCTTTCTACTACCTTAGTGGAAACCACAATATCCATGTTTCCTAGCAACATTAATTAACCATCATCTTACATGATTACCTTTAAACAAGACACAATGTAATACATAATGTTCCTTCTGCTTCAAGTTCTTGTTTGCTGTTCCTAGGGCTTGTGGCCCACTAAGGTTAAAATGTCCACATCACTTACCAACTCTGCAGAACTTTCTGCTCAACTTCCCAACTGTCTCTCCATGCCATCTTATACCGCATCCTATTCCTCTAGTGACTATGATGAAGAAACAATACTGCCTATACAACCTGAGCCAAAAGGTTTATACAAAAATGCCAGAGACGAACGCTGGAAGAGGGCGATATTGAATATTTTCAATCAATGCCTGTTGTATATTATAATCAAAAGCCACATCACAAACAATTGTCATATGAGATGGTAAAAGAACTGATCAGTGAAAGAAAATGGTTTACATTCCTCCTTTACTATGAATTTATTGGATGCAATTGCAGAACCACATACTATGTTACCAGTGGATTGGAAATCTCTTTTTAAGACAATTTTGACAGGAGGACAATACTCTGTCTGGTAGATGGAATTTTTAGATTTGACTCAAATCAGGTGTTGAATAATGGTAATCAACAACCACCCATTAATATCACTGCATCACAGCTCTCTGGCACAGACATGTATGCTACTGCTTGGGCACAATTAAGACTCTTCCCCCTCAGGCACGGAATCAGTCTGCTGTTATTGCCACGAGTGCACTACGAAAAGTACCTGATACAAAAAAACTAGAGTCTGGTTTTGCTGCTGTGAGGCGGGGGCCTTAGGAACCATACATTATCTTCATTGATCAATTATAATCTGCTGTTAGGTGGCAAATTGATACCCAGAAAGCAGCTGTCTTAAAATCTCTTGCTTATGAAAATGCTAACAAGGACTGTAAAAATACCCTGTACCCAGTATGTAACCGTGCTGAACTTTCTATTATATCAAGACATGCACTAATATCAGCTTGGAACAATTCAAAGCAGAACTAATTGCTACTGTGATAACCCAACAACTGCAAGTGGCCAGAGCAGCTATTAAGTGCTTTGAATGGGGAGAATTAAGACATTTTAAGAATCAGTGTCCAAAGGGACAAAAAACCAATAAAAAGTCCAGTAAACCTTGTCCTCGCTGCCAAACAGTTTTGTTGGAACAATCAATGCCAGTCTAAATATGACAAAAACAGCAACCTTCTTCCACAGCAGAGAAACTCGAAAACAGGCACGGAGTCTGGTGCCCCCCAATCCAATGGGACCACACTCAATCAGGCACCAATACAAGCCAAGCCTTACAAGGAACACCCCCAAGAGTGCCGGCCTAGACTTGACTGTCAGCACTAGCACAACCCTGAATGATAGCTCAGTTCACCTACTGCCCACCTCTGTGTGCGGGCCACTGCCATTTCAAACTCTTTACTCCTGGGACTCTCCTCTACCACCCACACAGCACTATTTATATTACCAGGAGTCATTGATACTGACTATAAAAAAGGAATTTGAATCATGGCTTAGACACCTAATCCTCCCTGAACTGTGGTACACAGAAGCCAACTGGCACAATTAATACCGCTGCCAGCAATTCCCTCTTCAGCACCAATCTTACAGCAACAGCAAAATGCAAGAAGATTTGAGAGCACAAGCAACCCCACAAATATTTTGGTCAAAAGTCATAAGGGTACAACAACCATTACTCACTTGTCAAATAGAATCTAAGTCTTTTACAAGTTTAGTTGACACTAGATGTTTCCATCGTATCCCAAAAAGAGGAACCCCCTGACTGGCATCTGGCACCCTCTACTGCAATTGTAGCAGGCATCAGAGGTCAGCAGATTCCATGGCAGTCTACAAAGGAATTGAAAATCATCAGATCGG
>NW_008237896.1:289257-291494 GCF_000691975.1 Corvus brachyrhynchos
CGTCTGTACTCCTGATCCCGGACACTTTGCGGGAGCAAAACCTGATGACACAATGGGGTTTGATCATTTCAACACGTTTTTGATAGGGGCCATTGATGAAAAGCCGCTTCTTAAGTTGACTTGGCTTTCAAACAGGCTGACCTGGATAAATCAATGGCCCCTGATAAATGAGCGGCTTCACCAAGCCCAAATCCTTGTACAAGATCAATTACATTTGGGTCACATAGTCCCTTCCATGAGCCCATAGAATACACCTGTTTTCGTTATTCCTAAGAAATCGAGAAAGTAAAAACTTTTACAGGATCTCAAGGCAGTCAATGCAGTCATTTCACCTATAGAGGCATTGCAACCAGGAATACCTAACCCCACAATGATTCCAGAACAGTGAGAATTAGGGATAATTGCCTGAATAGACTGCTTTTTTACAATTTCTTTGCAATCAGACGATGCACCTAAATTTGCCCTTTCTTTACCATCTGTCAGTCATGAAACCCCCATGGAACAATACCACTGAGTTATGCTACCTCAGAGTATGAAAAACAGTCCTACTATCTGTCAATTTGTCATTCCCTCAGCGATACAACTAATACAGCAAAAATATCCATCTGTTCTGATGTATCACTACATGGACAATATTTTATTTGCTTCTGACAATTCTCCATTATTGCATGATTGTCTTGCTACTTTGAAAGTAACACTTGCCAGCAAAGGCTTGTGTGTAACCACAGAAAAAATCCAAACAGAACCTCCCTAGAAATACCTGGGTTTCAAATTATTAAAGACAACAGTCATGCCACAGCCAGTAACCCTAAAAACTGACATACACACATTGAACAATTTACAAAAACTATTAGACACTATTAATTAGATTCACCCTTTATTGGGAATCACCACAAAATAATTATCCCCCTTATTTCAGTTATTAAAAGAGGACCCAGACCTCTCTTCCCCATGGCTGTTGACAAAAACTGACCAAAAGGCTTTAAAAACTGCAAGTGATAAAATCAGTAAGTCCTTTGCCATGCGTCGAAACCCAGATTTGCCTTTGCGGTTGTTCCTGATTTTGCAATCTTTCCAACCCTATGCTCTTATTAGTCAATGTGATGCAAAAACATTGTCTCTGGCCATTAGAATGGGTTTTTCTGCCACACACCTTTTCAAAAACTATAACCACTCAACTTGAGGTGCTTATTCAACTGCTGTCAATGCATCAGATGACTCTGATGCCAGAACCTGACAAAATATGATCCAGCAGTAACACATCTCCCTATTACTGAAGCAGAATTAGAAAATCTATTCAGGGATTCACTGTCATTTCAAATTGCCCTTGCGGACTATAATGGACAATTTTTTCACACATAGCCTTGACATGCCCTACTACAATCCTTCAAAGAACTTCCCTTCCAACCATGGCATTTACAGAAAAAAACCCCTATCCCTGATTTAAAGACTGTTTTCACTGATGGATCAGGAAAAACATACAAAACTGTAACTCTGTAGAAAAGTGATAAAAGACAGTAAAAACATTCAATAACCTTTCAACCTAAATCTACCCAGCTATTCAAAATAGCAGCTGTGGTAGAAACATTTCACCCTTTTTCACAAGAACCTATAAACATTGTTTGTAATTCTCTTTATGTTGCAGAAATCATTAAGAGAATTGAACATTCATTCCTGAAGGAAATTTTTAACAAAGAACTTTTTGTGTTATTAACCACACTGTAAAACTTTTTACTTAACAAATTGTTGGGGTTTTAGTTTAGTCCTAGTTTTTTTCCTGTTAAAGGAATTTTTTTCCCATATGCATGTTGCTAGGGGACAAATGGCTGTACTTAAGAAAGACAAAAGAGCTGCCCATTGAGGGTTGGGTGGGCCTGGCTACTCCTTTTTTTCACCTGGGTGTGGGGGCGTTCGGAGAGAGAAGCTGCAGAGAAAGGAGCTGCTGGTTCTTTTTCTTTGGCCGTTTTTCTTTCTGCTGGAAACAACGCCGAGATCCCAAAGCTGTTTTCCCTGTCTTGCTGGAGGCTGGGCTGTGGCCACCCCACCCGGCTGCTGCTTCGAGCCTTCGCTACGCTGTAGCTGTGCTTGCCCTGCCTACCCAACCTCCGGGGGTTCCCCATTTGGATACATCTCATCTGTCCTCTGGGATACGTGCTCATCCCTGCCGCTCCAGCCTGCCGCTCCAGCCCGCCATTCCAGCCTGCTGTTCCAGCCTGCTGTTCCCAAGAGTCTGGACG
>NW_008237896.1:291639-297506 GCF_000691975.1 Corvus brachyrhynchos
CAGACTCGGTGGGGTGCATCTCGATGCATATGACCTGGACGTGTGCACCTAAGGATCCTTAAAATAAATACCAAGGTGTCCTGGGTTGCAGTGTATTCTATTACCATCCCCATCAGCCGTTGAAATCAGGTGGGGCAGTGTTTCCTTGCCTCCTCCCCCCAGACTATCTTTCTGTTAATTGCCCATCATTGTCCTGCCGCCTGACTCAGAGATAACTCCCTCCGGACTATCTTCTGTTAATGAGCCTAATCAACACTTGGCCTCATGACTCGTTACCCCATTGTGAGATGCTCCACCCAGAGGGAGGAACCAAGCATCCCATCGTGGATATAATCTGAGGCTGAACACCAGAGACACCGGCTTCCCACTGGATTTCCAGAGGACAGGAGCTACACAGCCACCACTGGACTTCCTGAGGAAGAGCAGACCATTTTACTACAGGATCACTGCTTCAGAGGACTGCAGCCACCATTCTACCAGACTGCTACCACCACCGTGCCTAACAGGGTGTCAGGTTGTACCTTGACTCTGTCAGTTTGATAGTGTTTTCTTTTACCTTTTTTCCCCCTTTTCTTTAATTTCCATTAAATTGTTATTCTGACTTGGTGCCTCCCACTGGTTTGTTTTCAAACTAGTACAGAGGGAAAGGGGTTACATCTGCCATTCCAAGGGAGGCTTCTGCCTTCCTTAGCAGACACCTGTCTTTCAAACCAAGACACAAATCTCATGAATATTACATACTACATCTTAGGTCACACACCACTCTGCCGAGACCTATAATGGAAAGTAATGCAAGGCAGATGCCCTCACCATGACAATCACTATGCCACAAAAGTTAGGACAAGCAAAACTTTCTCATGATTTCTATCATAAAAATGCCCAAACACTAGCCAAACAATTCGATCTAATTTTGCCACAAACACGAGATGTAGTAAATACTTGCTCACAATGTCAACAGACTCTTTTCTTTGCCACAAATATTAAGTACAAACCCACAAGAATTGAAACCTTTGGCAAACAGATGTAACATACATATTGAACTTTGGAACTTTTAAACATGTCCATGTTTCCATTGACACCTTTTCAAGATTCATAGTAACAACAGTACACAAAGGTGAAAAATCAAGAAATGCCACCTGACATTGACTCTGTACCTTCACCATGATGAAAATGCCCCAACAGATAAAAACAGATAATGAATCCACATATACATCTCATAAAACACAAGAATTTTTCCACACTTGGGGTATCAAACACATTACAGAAATTGCCTATTCTCCAGCAGAACAAGCCACAGAATTAAAGGCACAGTATATATTGTAAAATATACTACAGAAACAAAAAGGGGGAATCCAATAGGTATGGTCCCTCAAGAGCAGCTTGACAAAGCAACCTACGTTTTAAATTTTTTTAATCTCTCCACGAGCGATGACCTCACAGCACATCAAAGAGGTCTAGGTCAGACCGCTGATGGAGAAGGAGTTTACCCAGAAGTTACATACAAAGATGTGCATAGTGGTCAGTGGAAAGGTCCCGTTCCACTGTTAGCTTGGGGGAGAGGTTATGTATTACCGCAGGCCTGGTTCCTACGGTATATCACCGTGTCCCGCAGCTATAGGGAGGAGGAGGAGAAGAAGATCCAGCAGGCAGGAATTGTGCAGCAAGGTTGATTTATTTAATTATTTTACAAACACTTTTATAGACTCTTTTCTTCATAGTCTAATTGGACAAAGGACCAGCCACCCCTTGGGGGTGATTGGCCAAAATCCTAAAACATCCATTATCAAAATATTTTCTACTATACCATAAACAAGACTTTCCAAGGTTGCAGGTGGCTTGGTTGTTTACATTCTCTGCTACCTCTTCTGTGAGAGAGAAAAGTCTCTCACGGACTTAGAAAAATAACAAGAAGATCCTCACTAACAGCATTTTTGTACCTACAGTTATGGATGTGTTTCTTTACCTACAGGACTATCCATATTGGGTCCCAGCGAGATACATCAAACCCAACCAAGGACAACAATGAATCTTGTCATCTTTCTTCGACTATACTGCCGTCAAGTGGCAGAAGGAAGAATCTACTGAACCCACGTCATTCAACCACTGATTTTTCACCCTCTGACTTGGAGTCCAAATCCCGCCCTCAGCGACAATGGAACAAAATGGGTAGGAGGAACTTGGCTTCCTCCCCTAGATCAGGATATTGTAGATACATACAGTATTAATACTACTTTTGTTACTGATTTACCGCCTATATGCTTAACATGGACTCAAACAAGTGCCTCTTTTACCTTTACCTTGTGCTAACTTTTCATACAATTACATTAAATATTATGTACACTCAGAAACTGCAAGAAAATTGACTGCTATTACATTGCCGGCCATTCTGTCTACCTCCAACAAATCTGTGGATACCACTCCACCTCGTTTCCCCAAATGTCTTTTCACACCCATCTCCAATATACAGCATTTGGAATGGACATCATGTATAGGACAACAGCCACAACAACAATCTTTGCAGTATAAGAAGGTAATTGATTGGAAACCACATGGTATCCTTAAAGAAAGTGGGACCAATACAACTATCCTCCCAACCCAAAAGGCAAACCACAGTATTGTTTGGCATGCTAGTGGGATGGCCAGACCATTAATTTAGTGTTATTTTAAAAATCAGTCTCCTGTGCACAAACATTTATGGAAAATATTGTTACCTGCTTTTGGCAATAGGGTATACCTATTATTAGTAAAATTAGATAAGAATGCTAGAATTGCTAATTTAACACTTCTAAAGGAACAATTACTAATGACTTATATTTCACACCCATATATTTTTGCTTTAGCTAATGATTTTTAGATAGATTATAAAATGGTTTGTATTTTTATCTGCTGACTCTTTAGTTTTCAAATCATGTATAACCTATGAAAATATATAGACATAACTATTCTGTCCTTCTTCCATTTAAAAGAAGATCTGAAATTTGAGTACCTGTAAATTGGACTTGAGAAAGACAAGATGGTCTTTCAAAATTAGCTTGAATAGTCCAAGAAGAAATCCAAATGAGTAAGAAATGAGATCACAAATTTCTGGGTTAGTTAATTTTTACTATTTTTTCTGCCATAATGCCATAACCACAGCTTCTGTGGCTGTTGCTGCCTTAACTTGTTCCATTCAAGCTGCCCATACCATAAGACAAGCTTTAACTGGTATCACAAAAGAATTACAAACACAACATTGATAAAGAAATAATGGCTAAATTAGACACTTTGAAAAGTGCTCTTTTATGGGTAAGCAAAAGAGTTGAAGCCCAAAAAACCTCATCTCTCCCTGCACTGTGATTGGGAACAGATCCATAATTATTTATGTGTCACTCTTCCAGGGAATGGCATAGAACAGAATTGGGAGACAATTAAAAGCTACCTCCAACTTTTTTTGCTTTTATCCCACTTTGATAAAATCTTACAACAAGATATTCAGTCACTTCACACTCAATTAAAAAAATCAACTCAAGACTTTACAAACTCTGGAAGGAAAGAAAGTGTTGACAGTTCTGAAAAATGATCTTTCTTGGCTCAATCTGAAAAATTGGTTTTCTAGAATAAATTAACGAATTTGGGTTTTTATTGGACTGGGTTGTCTGGCCATGATATCCTTTTTAAACTTCTGTCTTATCCTTTTAACATAATCAGAACTGTTAAAAGCACAAGACTGTTACAAGAAGCCTGCTGCAGCAAAAACCCTGAAAATCAGGGAAAAGAGCAAATTACACACAATCTGAAAACAAGAAAGGTGTCCTGTTTCTTTGAACCTTCAAACTTTGAGGAAAATAACTAGCTGTCAGGCTGACAGATTTATTACAGGCCTGTAACCGGGTTTTGTATGAACAACTGAACACAGATTCTCACACTAAAAGTATAAGTACTGTCTTAACTCTGCAATAAACAGATTCATTTGCTCTCCCATTCATATGCCACAAGGTGGGGGAGGCAACACAATACAATGGAGGGGTAGGAAATGTATGGCAAGGCAATGAGGTGTGGGCAGACCAAAGCAAGGGAGTGGTAGGCAAGACAAGGCAAGAGAGTTGAAGGTAAGGAAAGGGAAAGGAGGTGTAGGCCAGGGAAGGGAAGAGCATGTAAGGGTAGGCAAGGCAAGAGAGTCATAAATAAGGCAAGGCAAGGCCAGGCCCAGGTAGGTAATGAGAGGGAGAGGAAGGCAAAGCTAGACAAAGCCAGGAAAAGCAAGGGAGGGGCAGGCAAGGCAAGAAGGGAGGGAGAGGGAAGGCAAGGCACAACATGGGTAGGCAAGACAAAGCAAGGGAGGATTAGGCCAGACAATGTCAGGCAAGGGATGGCTATGCAAGTCAAGGCATGGGAGAAGAAGGCACCGCAAAGAAAGGGATGTGTAGGCAAGGCAAGGGAAGGCAAGGGAGCAGTAGATGAGGTAAGACCAGGCAAGGGAGAGGTATGCAAGGCAGGGTAAAGAATGGTTTGGCAAGGCAAAGTGGGCCAAGGGAGAGGAAGGCAAGGCAAGGCCAGGCAAGGCAATGAAGGGGTAGGCAAGGGAAGGCAAAGGAAGGGAAGCGGTAGACTAAGTAAGGCAAGGGAAGGGTTAGGCAAAACAGGGAAGGTAATGGTAGGCACGACAAGACAAGGAGAGGGAGGGACAGGAAAGAGAAGACAAGGCAATTCAAGAGAGTCCTAAGTAAGGCAAGGCAGGGGTAGGCAAGGGAAGGAATGGGCTGGCAAGGCAAGGGAATGGTATGCAAGGCAAGGGAATGGTATGTAAGGCAAGGCAATGAAGGGGCAGGGAAGGAAAGGCAAGGGAGGGTTTGGCAAGGCCTGTTCAAGGGAGAGCTTTGCATGGCCAGGGTTTGGTAGCAGGGGGGCTACAGGGGTGGCTTCCTTGAGAAGCTTTCAGAAGCTTTGCCCATGTCCAGTAGAAACAATACTAGCCAGCTCCAAGACAGATGCTGGCCAAAGCTGGGCCAATCAGAAATGATTGTAACACATGTGTCATAACATATTTAAGAAGAAAAAAGTTATGGTACAAATGTAATTGCAGAGAAGAGCAGGGTGAGAATATGAGAGGAACAGCTCTGCAGACACCAAGATCAGTGGAGAAGGAGAGGGAGGATATGCTCCAGGAACCAGAGCTGAGATTTCCCAGCAGCCTCGGATTAGGCAGCTGTGCCCTGCAGCCCATGGAGAACCACAAAGATGCATTGGTCCATTGGCAGCGCATTGAGAACTGATTTGTTAAATCTTGATATCCGCGGACAAAAGACCCTCTTACTAATTACAGTTGGAAAGTGCTATGTTTATTCAGGCACCGGCGGGTGGCATGGGAGTAACCTCCTAAAGACATGCCACCAAAGTACAAGGGTTTTCATTCTCTATTTATTACTCAAAGTTTTACATCTTTTACATGTAGATACAAAAATGCCACTAGCAAGGATTTTCTTGCTATTTTCTAAGTCCGTGAGAGACTTTTCTCTCTCACAGAAGAGGTAGCAGAGTTATGTAAACAACCAAGCCACCTGCAACCTTGAAAAGTCTTGTTTATGGTATGGTAGAAAAATATTTTGACAATGGATCTTTTAGGATTTTAGCCAATCACCCCCAAGGGGTGGCTGATCCTTGTCCAATTAGACTATGAAGAAAAAAGTCTATAAAATAGAGTTTGTAAAATAATTAAATAAATCAATCTTGCTGCACAATTCCTGCCTTCTGGATCTTCTCTCCTCCTCCTCCTCCCTATGGCTGCGGGACACAGTGATATGCCCTAGGGCCCAGGCCGCTGGTAATATTTGGGGCTGCCCGATGTGATCTGAATTCTCTGACGTGTCCTGCACGCTGCGAGCACAGAC
>NW_008237896.1:301091-301575 GCF_000691975.1 Corvus brachyrhynchos
CACACAGAGCTATTTAAGCGAACGGCCTGTGGTGGTGAGGGACTCAGAGGGACACACAGCTACAATTAGGCCTTATGTTACTACCACTTCCCGTAACCTTTGGGGATGGGACGTGTTGGCAGCTTGGGACGTACAGATTGGGACAAATTTTTAGCAGGGGTCACTGTGCATGAGGGCACACAGTATCCCACACTGCCTTTGCGGTGGTTGATTAACACACCAATCAGAGTCAGATTCTGCTCAGTTAGTGGCATTAAGGGCTATTTTCATGGCTTTTCAATGATTCTCACAGGAACCTTTGAATTTGGTTACTGAAGCTGACTAGAAAAAGCTTTGTATACAATTAATCACCTTACAGTACCACAAAATTCAATTAATCCTGTTATTCTGAATCATTTTCTCTCATTGCAGTCTGCAGGCGAGAGACATCTGCCCCGGGCAAAAGTCTGGGTGCGGAATTTACTCACTAACCAGTGGGAAGGCC
>NW_008237896.1:301674-325948 GCF_000691975.1 Corvus brachyrhynchos
GATGGTCCTTCTACAAGCAGAGACTGAACTTTAAATTTCTTGTTATGGAGTCAGATAGTTAAAGCCTTAAGGACATATTTAGAACTAATAACTGATGTAGATTTCTATTTAGGATTAATAGTAGAGTTGTTATCTTATAAAACAAAAAGGGGGAATTGTAGATACAAAAATGCCACTAGCAAGGATTTTCTTGCTATTTTCTAAGTCCGTGAGAGACTTTTCTCTCACGCAGAAGAAGTAGCAGAGTTATGTAAACAACCAAGCCACCTGCAACCTTGAAAAGTCTTGTTTATGGTATAGTAGAAAAATATTTTGATAATGGATGTTTTAGGATTTTAGCCAATCACCTCCAAGGGGTGGCTGGTTCTTTGTCCAGGAGATGACTATGTAGACTATGAAGAAAAGAGTCTATAAAAGAGTTTGTAAAATAATTAAATAAATCAATCTTGCTGCACAATTCCTGCCTGCTGGATCTTCTCTCCTCCTCCTCCTCCTCCCTATGGCTGCGGGACACGGTGATATGCCCTAGGGCCCAGGCCTGTGGTAATATCTACATATGTACAACCCCAGCACCTCTCATCCTCTGCTTTGTATTAAAATGAGATCATTAGTCTTTCACACATGTACAGTTTCTTTCTTGAATTGGGTCGGTGGTCTTGAATTGGGTCAGTGGTCCTGAAAGATGAAGTCAGGAATGTCTTCTTCACAGTGACCTTTTTACCTTCTTACTGTTGGCAGGCTTTCATGACCTCTTGGTGCAGCCCAAGATCTCCTACTTTTGATTAATTATGAAACCCAGATGCTGTTCTTGGTTCTATTAGTTTCAATTTGTTTTGATGACCATTCATTTATTCTGTTTCCTTCTATAAACAAAGCTTAAAACAAAATATAATGGCAAATACTACATCACTTAGCTCTAGCTTAGGCATCTACTAATCATTAACTTATTTTTTGTTTTTCTACTTTGTATCCTAATCAATACAAATTTCTTCTCACTCTTAGCTAAAATTTTAACCTTTTGGAACTTTGACTCAGACCCATGCTGGAGCAGGTGGATGCCTGAGAGTAAGCTGTAAACTTGTGGGAAATCTGTGCTGGAGCAGGCTGCTGGCAGGTACCTGCAGACCCATGGAGAGAAGAGCCCAGGCTAGAGCAGGAGTCTTGGTAGGACTTGTGACCCTGGGGGGGACCCACACTGGAGCAGGCTGTTCATGAAGGAATGCATGCTAAGGAAGAGTGACCCACATTGCTGTCGTTTGTGTAGAACTATTGCCCATTAGATGAGCTCACACTGGAGAAGTTCATGGAGAACAGACTCCCATGGGAGGGACCCTGTGCTGGAGCAGTGGAAGAACTTGTCTCCCAGAGCAGTGGCAGATACAATGTATGGACAACTGACTGTAATCCCCCTTCCCTGTCTCCTTGCACCGGAGGAGGGGGAAGGAAGTACAGCTGGGAGAGAGGAAGGGGTAGGGGAAGGTGGTTTTAAGGTCTTATTTTTAATTCTCATTATCCTCTTCTGAATTTATTAGTAATAAATGCAATTAATATCTGTAATTCGAGTCTGGTTTGATCATGAAAGTATTTGGTGAGTGATCTCTCTCTGTCCTTATCTCAACTCATGAACTGTGTTTTCTCCCCACTTTCCATCGATGGAGGGGAGTCATAGAGAGGCTTTGGTGGGAGTCTGGCATCCAGCCAGGGTCATTCCACAACAGGTAGGCAGGGCAAGGCAAGGCAAAGAACAGCAAAGCAAAGCAAGGAATGGCAAGGCATGGCAATGGAGGGGCAGGTAAGGCAAGGCAAGAGAAGGGTAAGCAAAGGCAAGACAATTCAAGGGAGGGGTGGGTGTCATGGTTTGACACTGGCCAAATGCCAGGCACTCACAAAAAACCATTCACTCATTCTCCTCTGCTATAGCTGAGCAGAGGAGGGGAAAAAAACCAAAGGACTCATGAGTTGAGATTAGGGTTAGGAGAAAAACTCTAAGGGCAAAAGAGGCTCAAATTTAAAGGGATAAAGTAAATTTATTATTAACAGAGTCAGAGGAGGATAATGAGGAATAAAATAAGCCTTTAAAACACCTTTTTCCCCCCCAGCCTCTCCCTCCTTCCCACAAATAGCATAGGGAGACAGGGCGTGAGGGTTTTGGTCAGTTCTTTACTTGAAAATGTTTCTTCAGTCTGCTTGGGTTGGGGAGTTTCTTTTTTTTCTGCTATGCCGAGGGGTCTTTCCCACAAGAGACAGTTCTCTGTGAACTCCTCCAGTGTGGTTCTAATTTTCACAAGTAGCAGTCCTACCCAACCTGCTGTAACATGAGTCCCTCCCTTGGGCAAAACAGTATTTCCAAAACTGCATGTCATTTTAGACCATGGGGTGTAGTCTTTTAAGGATAAGCTGTTCTAGTTTGGAAACAAGGGCCCTCTTTCTCTATCTCTGGAAGCAAAAGCCCTCTCTGTTCAGGTCTCCCACTGGATTACAGCTTTTTTAACATTCACCCGCTCTGGTGTGAGCACTTACTAACCCTTAACTTACTTGCCTTACTAACCCTTACATGTTCTTGCTTTGCCTCGCCTTGCCAATCACCCCCTTGCCTTGGCTTTATTTTGCCTCTCACTTGCCTTGCCTTGCAGACCAATGCCTTGCTTTGCCTTTCCTACCCTTTCTTTGACTTATCTTACCAATCCCTCCATGTCTTTGCCTTGCCTTTTACTTTCTTGCCCCCCCTTTGCCTTGCCTAGCCTTCCCTTGCCATGCCTGACCTTTCTGTGGCCTTGCCTCACCCTGCCTACCAGTGGTCTTGCCTTGCCTACCTAGCCTTGCACTTCCTTGCCATGTCTGACCGTCCTTTGCCTTGCTGGCCCCTCCCATGCCCCATCTTTAATTAATTACCTATTCCTCCTTTGTCTTGCCTTGAGATTCCTACACCTCCCTTGCATTGCCTCGCCTTTCTTTGCCTATCTCTTGCTTGTCTTGCCTTGCAAACCCATTGGTTTCCCTGTCTTACCTACTAATCCTTGCCTTGCCTTGCTTACCATCCTTGCCTTGCCTGTTATCCCTTTTCTTGCCTTGCCCTGCCTAGCCCTCTCTTTCTTTGCCTTACCAACACCTACATGTCCTTGCTTTGCTCTTTCTATCTCTCTCTTCCCTTGCCTGACCCTCCGTTGCCTTGTCTTGCCTACACATGCTGCGTGCTTCTTCCCTTCTTTTTCTGTGCCTTCCACTCCCATGCCTATACGTGCCTGCCACTCTCTTGCCTGGCTTTGCCCTGCCTTGCCTGCTTCTCCTATGACTTGCATTGTCTTTCTTTCTCCTCCCTTACCTATCCTTACTATCCTTTGGTAGTAAGGGGTAGGCAAAGCAATGTAAAGTCAAGCAATGTAAGACAAAGCAAAGGCAAGGCCAAGAAAAAAAAGGATATGCAAGTAAAGGCATGGGATGGGTATGCAAGGCAATGCAAGGCAAGGGAGGTGTAGGCGGGGCAAGTCAAGTTAGGAGTAGTAAAAAGAAGGCAAGGGGAATGATAGGAAAGGCAAGCAAGGAGAGGGAGGGACAGGTAAGGTAAGGCAAAGCAAGAAGAGGGGTTGGCAAGACAAGACTAGGAAGTTATAGGCAAGGCAAGGCAGGGGTAGGAAAGGAAAGGCAACAGGTGTGTAGGCAAGAAAAGGCAAGGGAGGTGCAGGTATGGATAGGCATTGGAGTTTGAAGGCACAACAAAGGTGGGGGTAGGCAGGGAAATGCAAGGCATGTGAAGGCAAGACAAAGCATGGGAGGTGTAGGTAAGTCAAGGCAAGGGTGCAGTACATAAGGTAAGGCAAGGGAGGGGTAGAAACAGAAGGAAAGCATCTAGGCCCAATGTTTCACATGCATATGAAACCTGTCAACTGGCATAAAGACCAGCATCAGCTTTCTGGTTTTGCACCTCTGGTGTAGAAAACCCAATTTTTGATGGTTGGCTCCAAATTTCTGCTGTGAGGTGGAGGAAGTTAATTAGAGTACTTGTCCTTAGAAAGTAAAGGATGTAGTCCTGGTGTTCATTGATGATAAGGTATTGAGCAGATCATAAGGTTCCATGGGGATGTGAACCCCAGTGAGACATTTCTGTCCTGGCATCTTTTGTGTAGGAGCAATTCTTGCACATATTTGATATTGAAGGTGGTATCCAAATTTCCTGAAAGTGGGTGACTGTACTTTAACATGGGGAAGAACACAGCTAGGCCCAGTGCTTCAGGTGCAGATGATAGGGAACAGCAACCACAGGAGCAGCTTTCTATTCTGGCACATTTGGTGAGAGGGCAGTCCCCCGATGTTTTGCAATTATGAAGTTTATCATGGTTTGACAATGGCCAAATGCCAGGCACCTACAAAAGCCGCTCACTCACCTGCTCCTGCTACAGCTGGGCAGAGGAGAGAAAAATTTAATGAAGGTTTAAACAGTTGAGATCAGGACCAGGAGAAAACACTCCAAGGGCAAAACAGGCTCAACTTAGAGGTAAAAAGTGACTTTAATACTAACAAAATCAGAGGAGGATAATGAGAAGTAAAATAAGCCCTTAGAAGCACCTTTTCTTCTCCCAACCCCTCCCTCCTTCCCACCAACAATGCAAGGAGGCAGAGCATGGGAGTTTTGGTCAGTTTGTCACCCGAGGTTTTTCTTCCACTGCTCAGGGAGAGGAGTCCTTTCCCTGCTGTGCCATAGGGTCCCTATCATGGGCACAGCATGAGGGAGTTCTCTGTGAAGTTTTCTAGTGTGGTTCCAATCTCATGAGCAGCAGTCCTGCCAAAACTGCTGCAATGTGAATTCCCCCCACACAAAAACAGCCTTCCCAAAACTGCTGCGGCATGGGTCACTCTTTCACGGGGTGCAGTCCTCCAAGGGCAGGCTGCTCCAGCTTGGAAGCAGGGGCCCCCTCTCTCCACTGGACCTCCCACTGGATCACTGCCTCATGCAGGCATCCACCTGCTCCAGCGTAAGGACCTCCCCCATTGGGCTGCGGATGGATCTCTGCATCCCCCATGGATCCCCATGGGCTGCAGGTAGACAACCTGCTTTACCATGGTCATCACCACGGCCTGCAGAGGTGTACTAGTTTGAAAACAAACCAGTGGGAGGCACCAAGTCAGAATAACAATTTAATGGAAATTAAAGAAAAGGAAAAAAAACTAAAAGAAAACACTGGTTCAAACTGACAGAGTCAAGATACAACCTGAGTCCCTGTTAGGTAGGGTGGTGGTAGCAGTCTGGTAGAATGGTGGCTGCAGTCCTCTGAAGCAGTGATCCTGTAGAAAAGGGTCTGCTCTTCCCCAGAAAGTCCGGTGGTGGCTGTGTAGCTCCTGTCCTCTGGAAAGCCAGTGGAAAGGGTTGTCTCTGGTGTTCAGAGTCTTAGATTATATCCACGATGGGATGCTTGGTTCCTCCCTCTGGGTGGAGCATCTCACAATGGGGTAATGAGTCATGAGGCCAAGTGTTGATTAGGCTCATTAACAGAAGATAGTCGGGAGGGAGTTATCTCTGAGTCATGCGGCAGAACAATGATGGGCTATTAACAGCAAGATAGTCTGGGGGGAGGAGGCAAGGAAACACTGCTCCACCTGATTTCAACGGCTCATGAGGATGGTAATAGAATACACTGCCACCCAGGACAAGAGGAATCTTGGCTCCAACACCTGGAGCACCTCCTCCCCCTCTTTTTCCACTGATCTTGGTGTTTCCATGTTGTTTCCCTCACATGTTCTCACCTCCTCCTCTTCTCTAGCTGGAATTAAAACTGCCCCCACATTTTGACTTCTTAAATATGTCATCACAGAGGCATTACCATCATCTCTAATTGGCCCAGGCTTGGCCAGCAGCATGTCCATTTTCAGAGCCATCAGGGACTGGTTCTGCTGGACATGACAGAAGCTTCCAGGAGCTTCTGACAGAAGCCATTTCTGTGGCTGCCCTGCTACCAAAAACCAGGCTGTGCAAAGCCAACACAGAGATGGTATCAAAATTTTTGAGCTAACCTTCTGGAAATTGATACTAGTGTTATAAAAGCACATAGTCCAAGTGCTTGTGCTGCGAATAATCAGGTGCTCAGGGACAGCAACACGTTTTTTAACCTGGCACCTTTTGTATAGGAGCAATCTCCCCACGTATTCGATTTGGCAGGTTGTCTCTACATTTCAGAGATGGTCTTCTGCAGTTTTTGGCAGTATATTTATTTTGGGCAATGTAAGCAGCTATCCCCAGTTTTGGTGTGCAGATTATATACTGCCTAGGGCAGGTAGCGCCCAGTAACAGTGTTCTGGCACATATGTATTGGTTAAATCCATGGATGTTTTCTATTTTGGAGGCAGGCATCACATTTCTTCTGAGATGTGGGGTTAAAATTCCTCACTGTGCAAAAGAAACAAATTTTGCATCCAAACATTGGGTGGTTTTGGGGAATTTAATTGCTTCTCCTAGTATAAAGTTCTGTAGGTTGAGAGCTGTTGAACCACTCTGGTGGGAATGTAAAAGCCAAGCTGTTGAAATTTTGTCCTGGTAACTTTCGTGTGTGAGCAGTCGGTGGTGAGGTTCGGTTTTGGATCCAGACTGATTATGACCATACATAGAGCTGAGAAGAAAAGCGCTGATACCGGGCTGTGTGGCACAGTTTAATAGGTGCAGTTGAAGGTGGAGCCAGCAAAAGCTTTCTCATTTGTTTTCATTTTCGTAGTTGGACTCTGCAAGAATGAAAATATTTAATAGACATATAATTGGGAAGGAGTTTCATATTGCTGTTTGAGTGTGGTGCAAATAAGAGTTTGCACATGGAACGGGAAGGTCAGCAAAACCTTTCTGTCCCCATGGGTTCCGTTTGAGAGCCGTGACCACACATTTCCACCTTTGGGGGGGCCCTTGCATTGTTTTGTGTGCACACAGCGCCATCTGGTGGAGTTTTTTAACGGGAACAGTGGAGAACAGCCACTGTGTACTTGAAAGTGAAGAAAATGTCTCTTGGGTATCCAAACGTGAGGATGCAAAGCTGAAAATGTCCTTAATTCTCTCCGAGAAAATGTGCCAGAACAGAAAGATTTCACTAAGCTGCCCTTCCAACTTGAATTAACAGGAGAATCAAGTGGCAGCTACATTTCCTTGCAGCCTGTAAACTGTGCACATAACCATGGTGGAAATGTATTTTTCTTCACTTGATCACGCAATTTCAGTCTCGCAGAGTCTGAAATGTCCATCTACATCTCTCACAGAAAAATGTGTCGGGATAGAAGCAGTTCAGCAAAATGCTTCTGTCAAAACACGGTGGTGCCAAACATTTTCTTTCTCAGCTATTCGTATCATCGCATTTTGTCACTCTTGCAGTCCAAATCAAAAAGTTTGTGGCTACATCTTACAGAGAAATGTGCCAGAAGAGAAAGCTTCCTCAGACCTTTCCTTTTTCATTTGAAAACTTGTATTCGCACAATAATCATGGAGTAGTCATCTTTCCCCTTGCAGCCTATGGACTACAGTTGCACCATGGTGCTCTGCACTTTCCCACTCACCTGTATGTACCACCAAACACATTCAGTCTAGCAGTCTGATACATTTTTCTCTGAGAAAAATGTTCCAGGTCACATACAGTTGCTCTAATTTCTGCTACACCTTGAAAGCTTTCATGAATGCACACACAATGCACTGGGGTTATGTATCTTCCTTCTCTGTTCTATGTACCATCAGGTTTTTTTGACTCTGTCAGATCTTAGTTTTAAATATTAAAAGACCCAGAAGCTGCTTGCACGCAACATGTTTAAGAATGGAAGCCCACTCATGGCATTTACCTTAGCCTTTGTCAGGTGTATTCTGCACAACGCCCAGTGTGCTCTTCACTTTTTCCTCAGCAATATGTGCGATCATACAGTGCCTCAAAGTGTCCATCTACACCTCTCACAGAGAAATGTGCGATGACAGAAGCAGTTGCTGGATTAGTCCATCTCCAAGGCTTTCAACAAACCACGACAATCTGAACCTATGCAAGACTGAGAGTGTGAAAAAGTGCAGACCATCACAGTGTGTGTGCAGTTTATAAGCAGTAAGGGGAAATGAGTGGCATTATCTGTGGTGCAAATTGAACTTTTCAAATGTAAGGAGAGGGTCAGTGAAAGTTATATGTCTTGGCACATTTCTGTAAGTTCTTTCTTTTTAGTGTTGGATTCTATGAGCCTGAGAGGATGCTATGCTACATAAAACTGAGAAGCAAAGTAAATAGCACCAGTGTGTTTTGTGTGGTTTATATGCACCCAGGGGAACGTGAAGGCCAGAGCTGGGATTCTGTTTTAAAACATGTTGGTGGGATCAGCTCCTGGACATTTTAAGGTTTGAAACTGGGATCTGCAAGAGAAAATATAATGATGTTTCCTATAGCTTAAAAAGACTGTGCATAGCACCAGAGTTTGCAGTGTACTTGAAAGGATGCAACAAGAATAGATAATATAACAAAGGGTTTTATCTAGAGGTATGTCAGGCTGTTTGGACATTGTACGAGAGAAAGTTCTTGATGGTATTTTACAGCTCAGTAGTTTATAAGGTGAAAAGGAAAGAGGACCATCACTTGATTGTGGTGTAAATACAAGTTTCCAAATATAGGGGCAAAGTCCCAGCAAGATTTTTGTCCTGGCATGGTTTTCTGTGCGATCTCTAGCTGCAAAATTTTTGGTTTAGGTTCAGACTGCAGGAGTGACAGAATGTTATGGTACGTAGAACTGAAAAGGAAAGTGCATGGCACCAGCATGTTTTGACAGAAGAAGTGTGTTGGATGGCTTCCCTGGTGACACATTGCTCTGTGCTAGACGTTAGTGGACATATTGGACTCTGTAGAAGTGAAAGAGCGTGATGTTACTTAAGGCTGAGAATGAAAGTACAGAGAACCATGGTTATGTGCAGTTTCCAGGCTGCAAGAGGAGCTTGACTACCACTCTATTGCCTTCCAAATTCAAGTTATCAATTGTCATGCAGAAGGTAAGGAAAAGCTGTCTGGGCTGACATAAGTTCCCATTAGAGCCCTGTGTAGAAATAATGTGGTTTAGTTTAGACTCCAGTATTCAGAGACTATTATGGTAAATGTAGCCAAGAAGAAAGGAGTCAGTGCACCAGCATGCTTGATGTGGTTTACTTGTGTCAAGGGGATGGTGCAGACAGCACTGACTTTTTCTTCTAAAGCCTTTTTTATGGGAGCAGCAGCTGGAAGTTTGAAGGTTTGAACTTAAGATCTGCGAGAATGAAAAATGTGACGGTACATATAGCTGAGAATGAGGGTGTGTTTCGGGTAGTGTAAAGGCTGCTAGGAAGTTCTCTCTGGACACTTATTTCTCTTGAGATATAGCTGGACAGTTTGGACTCTGACACTGAAGGTGTGTGAAAGTGATTGTGCTGCAAATACAAGTTTTCACAGGTAAGGGGAATGGTCAGTGAATGCCTTCTGCCTTGGCAATTTTATCTGTTTGAATTACAACAGGAAACTCTTCACTTTAGCTGTGGATTCTGCAGAACTGAGAGAATGTGATGCTATATATGGTCAAAAAGTGCAAATCTGCAGTGTGTTTGGTCCAGTTTATAGGCTGCAAAGAAATGCAAGGCGCTGCATTTTTGTTCCAGGACTTCTTGTATAGGAGCAGCTCCTAGAAGTTTGCAGGGTGTTTATGATTTGCAAGAGTGAAAGGTTAAGACAGTACCAAGAACTTGAAGGAAAGTGCCTATCTGCAGCGAGTGTGATGCAGTTTGACGAGTGTGAGTTACATGCTAAGCCAGCAAGAGCATTCTCAGCTGGCCCCTCATAAGACAGAGGTTATTGCTGGACTTTTACAATTTTGTCCCTGGACTTTGAAAGAGAAAAAAGTGCCTACACACATAGTAGAACAGGTACAATCATAGACCAACACTGTAGTGTGTAGCTGAAATTCTGGGAGGAGAAGTGGTAATCCAGGAATTCTTTCTGTCCTGGCACAGAAATTCTTTTTGACCCCTTGATGTGGTGCAAATTCAGGGTTTCAAAAAGAAGGTGAAAGGCTTATAGAATTTTCTTCTAAGTGGCATCCTTATACTTTTCAGACTTTCAGAGATCTACTGCCTTAAAAAACAGCCCTAAAAAAAGAGAGTACTGAGCATCATTTTTCCCATAGAACCTTAAAATGCCCAATACACATTAGTCTTATGCTTTTTGTTCGTTATATTTTAGTCTCTCATTGAGCCCAGTTCCATAATTTGGGAAAAACGGGGGAAAACCAGTTTCTTAGTTTCACATTCACATTGAATGATATGAACAAGAGCACGAGAACCGGGGCTATGTGCTTTCCTTTCAAACTATACATACTATAAAGACTTTTCAATGTTGCAGAAGTCTTGTGTGTAAAGGCTATCCACTGTAAATATTTGGTTAAAAGGTGCCCACTCTAGAAAGCTGTTGCTTTCTCTATATTTATGTCTCATCCTTTGAATAGCAACACTCACCCAGGAGCTCAATCACGATTTTTCAGTCTTCCAGGGCTCAGCTTCAGAACTTAATATATCCAGCAATTGCTGCCATACCAAGGGTCCTAGATAAAAACGTCAGCACTGGCCTTCGCTTTCCCTTTGCCGCTTACAAACTACAAAAACCACAGACCTCTATGCGTTCAGCTGTACCTACCCACATGCACTTTCAATCCCACAGAGTCCACTTACAAAACTAAGAATGTTCAGCAGCTGATACCACGGAAAATATTTTAGAAAAAGAGATCTGGTGCCAGAATTTATGTTCCCTTTATAGCCTATAAACTGGACAGCCGACACTGAGGTGATTTACCTTGCTTCCCATAAGCAGCATCAAAATTCTTCTGATTCAAAGAGCCAGAACTGAACAGCTACATTAACTGCTCCCACACTAGTAGTGCCAGGGCAGAAAAGCTTTCGGATTTTGCCTCTGCACTCTCAATGCTCATAAAGCCACCACACGATGGTGCTATCGACTTGCAAAACAACTAAATGCACCTCGCCTCTCTCGATTCATTCTGACAGCAGATACCCGTTGAAAACCTCATTGCTTTCGAATAAACTGTGCCACTACACATTTTGCTGACATTCTTTTACCATGAGCAAACTCTTATTTACACTACACTCAAGCGGAAAAAAACCCCCAAAATTAGTTGTGCAATTGTTCACTTTTGCGGAGATCAGATATAAAATTAAAAATATCTAAAAAGTCTTAGCATACAGAAGTTTCAGGTGACAAAGGCGGAACTTTCAACTGCACCACCTCCCCTGGTAGCTTCAGTTTCCTCCTCGGATCAATGTACCATCTTAATCCTTCAATCTCACAGAGTAAAGACCTGTTGCAGTGGGGATCCTGCAACACGCATATATCAAACCAGGAGTCCCGTGGAAAGGAAATATATATGGACAGACAGATTCTTGATAGCTGTTTCAGAGATGTTTATTTCTCCAGCCGCATGGCCGGAGCTCTGCCCAGGAACTGTTCCAGTCACGGGACCAAGGGTCCTTCTGCCCGCGCAGGGGAACACAAACCAACCAATGGGAACGAGGCTGAGCAGGGGCAGGGAAACCCCGTGTCTGTGCCCTCAGGGCCCCTCTCCCAGGGCTACATGGCGGGGGAGGGACCCCAACAAAGACCCACACTGAAAGACACTGTTTACTGCTGAGACAGTACAGGTACCAGGACAAAAAGATCAACAGCCCCACTGTTAACAGTTCAACAGCTCCAGCTGATAGAACTGTGTACTAGAAAAAGCAAATATATTCACTGAGACTGCCCAGTGCACACATGCAAAATTGATTTCTTTGCCAAACACAGAAACTATGAGCCCATCTCAGTGATATGGTATCCCCTTCTCCAAAATAAAAACTATATGGTGATTGATCCAATACAACCCTTTGGTGTACTCTGCTCTTTCCTTCTTAGATAGATCTATGACAACATTCCCAGAATCTCCGAGTTTATATTGAATTGTTTCCACATATGGCTTGGAGAGGAATATGTTCCAGCAGAGGCTGTCTGCTGACCTTTTCCCCAACGACTGATAACTGGAATTTCAGAAGGGAATCAAGAGGCAGTCACCCTCCTCCTTCTACCTGTAAACGTTGCACACAACCATTGTGCTCTGCAGGTTGATTCTCAACCTTATGTAGCATCATGCTCTTCCGTTCGCTTAGAAATGTCCATCTGCTATTCACACAGAACAATGTCCTCACAAAAGAAATCCATCACACACTCCTGTCAAAACACACCAGTATAATGCACTTCCTTTCTCAACCATCACATACTGTCACTCATGTAGTGTGAATCTAAACTGAAAAGCCTTCGGCCACATGTCACCCAGATAACTGTGCCAGGACAAGAACTTTCCTTCCATCTTGCAATTTACGTGTGGAAATTTATATTCACATGAAAATCAAGAGGCAGTCTTTCCTTTACTACCTGTAAACTGCCATCACATTCTTATGCTCTGGAAGTTCCTTCTCAGCTATAAACATCATCATGCACTTTTCAACACCACAATGACCTACACCATGCACTTTTCAACACCACAATGATCTTGATCTACCCCTTGAGCAGAAAAATGTGCAGACAAAAAAGGTTTCTTGATTTCTCCTTCTTGTCTCATCCTTTCAAGCACACGCCAGACTCTGGGGCTGTGCACACTCCTCATAATCTAGATGGAAGACCTTTTTTTTCTAAACCCTTGCAGGTCTTAGTTTCAAGTCCTTAAATATCCAGAAATTAATCCCATACAAAAGGTCCTGAAAAAAAACCCAAATCTGGCTTTCCCATTCACTTCAGAACATATAAAACACACCAAACACAGTGGTTCTATTCCCTTTGTTTTCTACATGCTGGAGAAAATGTTATGCTCCATATAACTGAAAAACAAAGTTGAAGAGTTTCCAGTTAAACTCCCTCAAAGAAATGTGCAGGACACACAGTTTATGGTGAGCTTCCCCTTGCTGACTTTTGAAAACTTCCACTTGCACCACAAACATGACACTCCTGTTCTCCTTACAACATACACACATACTGCATGATGGTATGCACTTTCAGTCTTGCATAGGCCCAGAATGTGGGGGGTTTTGGAAATACTTGGAGATAGAAGTACTATTGCAGCAACTACTTCTCTCCTAACACCTTTCTCTGAGCCAGTGTTATATACACTTTAGACTTCGTGCGACTGAAAGCAAGCTCTTAGCTGCACCTTCCTTTTGCTGCTTATAAAGTTCATCACATGCAGTTCTATGTGCTCAGCTCCGTGTACCCACATGCACCTTCAATCTCACAGAGTCCACTTGCAAAGCTAAGAACTTTCAGAAGCTGGTTGCACAGAAAACATTCTAGAAGAAAGAGACAGTGATGGAACTCACTTTTCTTTTGCAGACTGTACAATGCAGCCAACAATGAGGTGATTCTTCTCCTTTCCCAACCATTTGCCGAATCACATTCTTTCAGTCTCGAAGAGCCACCATGCACAGGGGGTCCCTTTGCACTAACTGCTCCCACAGTAATGATGCCAGAAAAGTTCTTACCTTTTGCCTGCTCATTGTCAGCCCTCATAAAGCCACCACACGATGGTGCTGTCGACTTGCAAAAGAAGGAAACAACCCTCTCCTCTCTAAATCACCCAAACTGAAGATAACGGTTGAATACCTCACTGCTTTCCAGTATACTGAATCACGACAAAAATATTTCGCTGATTGACACTGCCTCTTTTGTCTAGAACGTTTTCTATGTGACCACTTGCTGAACTTCCTTAGCTTTGTAAGTGGACTCTGGGAGACTGAAAGTGCATGTGGTTACATAGAGCTGAGCACAGAGAGCTGTGTGACATGCTCTTTATAAGTTGCAAAAGGAACATGCAGGTAAGGGCTTACTTTTCTTTGTAATAATATAATGTAATATTATATATTGTAATAGTGTAATAATATATATTAATAATATATTAATTATATTAATTATATAAATATATTAACAATATAATATATTATAATATTGTAATAATGTATTTTGAAATACTATAATGTTACATGCAGCAGGAGCAGGAAAGTGGAGAGCTCTAGGGTGTGTGTTGCTTTTCACAGGATACAAGTTAATGTGGAGAGAGCAATATCTTGTGGAGGGGCCAGCTTTTGTGACCAATACTTGTACTTGAAAAAGTATACGTTTGGGACTGCTGCATTATTGAAAGAAAGAAAATGATAGCACATTTAATTAGAAAAGTGAGATCATAGCCTTGGTTCATATGGTGGTGTTGAAATCCTTTGAAGTGAATGTGAAACTCAGCAAATGTTTCTCTTCTTTTGTTTCCAGATTAAAATTAGGGAACTGGGTTCAGCAAGAGAACAAACGTAAAAATGGAAAGAGCGAAAATAAAAAGCATAATACCAATGCATATTTTGCAGTATAAAGCTGCAGCTTTTTCTTAAGGCAGCAGATGCTGAAGGTCTCTATGCCATTCTGAAAAAGAGGATTCAACACGCATCTTAAGAGAAGTATCAGCTTCCTTTTGAAATTATTAATTTGCACCACAATCCACTGGCAACAGGAATTCTGCCCAGTATCTTTTGTCATACAAAAAGTCCTAGAACAAAAAAAACAGTGCCTGACCTTCACCCTCCCCTTGCAGCCTATGAACTGGTCCAAACACACAGGTGATTTGCACTTTTCAGAAGTATATATAGCATCAAGTTCTCTTCAAAGTCACGGAGTCTACAGCTAAAATAAAGTTTCCTGTTGTAGTTCTGGTAGATAAATGTGTCAGGACAGAAAGCATTCCTGGACCAACCCCCTTAAGTATGAAAATTTTTATTCGCAGTGCAATCATGTTTGTACACCTTCTGGGCCACAGAGTGCAACCAGCTGTATCTCACAGAGAAGTAAATGTCAGGACAGGAAGTGTACCTAAATTACCCCCTTCTCCTAACAGCTTTTACACTGCACACAACACGCTGCGTCTATGTCCCTTCCTTCTCAGATAAAGGTACCCTCAGAATTCTGCTCTCTCAGGCCTCTTTCAAATTTTCAGCAGCTGCTCTCATTAAAAAGACTTCTGAATCTCTGAGTCTAAAGCTAAAACGAATTTTTTCTACATAGGGCTCAGAGAGGAATATCTACCAGCTGAGTTAGATTTCCCTGAGTTTTCCACTTACGATTAAAAACTTGAATTTGGAAGACAATTGAGCAGCAGTCACACTCCTCTTGCAGCGCTTAAAGTATGCACACAACCATGGTGTTCCGCAGTTTCATTATCAGCCTTACGTAGCATCATGCACATTCATTCTCCTAGAGTTAGAAATGTCTCACACAGAACAATATGTCAGCACTGAAGAGGTGTACCACACTCCTGTCTAAACAGGCTGGTGACATGCACTTTCCTTGTCAGCTCTATGTACCATCAGAGTCTGTCACTATTGTAGTCTAAATCTAAAATGAAAAGTCTTTGGCTAGTTCTTACTCAGATAAATATGCCTGGATAAGAAGCTTGCTCCGACTTTGCCACTTAAGCAGGTAAATTTTTATTTGCTCCACAATCAAGTGGAAGTCCTCTTTTGTCTTGCAGGTTCTGCAATGCATGGTGGTGCTCTGCCATTTCTTGCTCAACCACTTACTCTCTCAATTTTATAGAGAACAACGTGTCTGTGTACCTGTAGCAGGTTCAGATCCTAAACCGGGCAGAAACACCAATTTAGTGTAGTGGTTTTGTTCAAAATATCCATCCATTGCTTAACTTATTTTCTTTCTGTGAGATAAGAATTAGGAGGGAGGGAAAACAGGTTCAAACTTAAATAGCTGCTGTACAAAGTAAAAGTTTATTACTAACAAAATTAAAAGCAAAAAGAAATAACAAAAAATTAAAGCAAACCTCCCCTCTCTTCCAGCACCCCCTCCTTTTACCCAAATCGCACAAAGGATAACAGAACATGGGATTTTAGTCAGTGTTGTAGTTCTTGAAAAGTCTCTTTCTTATGCTTAAGGAAAAAAAAAGGGTTTCTTCTGCTTCACGTGGCTCCCAAACTGCTACCAGCAGCAGACCTGCCCAGAAACTTGCTGCCATGGAAAAAAAATATCTGTCCCATGAAAAATCTCGCAGTTCCTTCACTGCCAAACATGGGCCATCACACAGGGTTATTAATCTTCTTAAGGATGAGTTATTTTGGCCTGAACACAAAGGTTTTCTTCACAAGTCTCTAAAAAGCCTTTCAATGCTTCTATATAGCATGGCATAGGCACTCTTCACAATTTCCACAGGCCACACGTGAACTTTTCATCCCTCCATGTACTTCAAATGGATTAAAGAGACAGGTTGTGATATTACAGTTTCTTACCACAGCATGCAAGAAGGTTTTTAAGCTACGCGTGAGCAACACGACACCGCCCTCTTTTCTCCCGTCGCCATGCTCAGCTTCGTCTCACGTGACTCACTTTCTCTTCCTCTCTGACTCTGAAGCCGCCATGTTGAAGAGTGTTCTTGTTCAGGCTTTACGGTGGAGAAAGCCTCGCTCCTTTTGTGCTGCTGGCTGCACAGTGCCTTCTTCAGCGCGAAGTGCGCTGGCTGCAGACAGGAGGCTACGCCGGCTCCTGATGGCTCCGCTGGCTCTGCGTATGGAGAGGAGAGGATAAGGACCCACCGGTGACCGGAAACCGCACCAGACAAATTTAGCTGTGTAGCAGTCCATGGCTGGCTTTAGCTGCTTGCAGCTCTGGTACAGTTCCCCCCCCAGCAACCCAGCATCCGTGCCGCAGCGTTGGGAAAGGGGGCGGGGCCCAGAGGCTCGGAGGCCCCCCCCACCTTCCAGCAGGTGAGCTCAAACAAAAGACAATTCCCGCCTTTCCATGCGGTTTAAATACATAAACTGTGAGAAGCGTCATTAGTCTGAAAGACTGCCCATCAACTCAGGTTCAACCCACTACAGTACCTCTACATAAAAAGATGTGCCAGAATGGAAGTTGCTGGGTATCTCTTACTCACAGCAGCATTTCAACAAGATAAAACTCACACGGGGGGGCTATGCACCCTCCTTCTCAGCTACATGTACTCTCTTGCTGAGCCGAACTTTAAGGCATTCAGGAGCTTCTCCCATAAAAGTGGTCTGTCATGCACATTCTCTTTGTAGCCGGTAAAACACACCAAATACAATGCCGTAAATGCACTTCTCTGCAATCATATCACATTCAAGTGCTCAGAGTCTGAAACTAAACGGAATAGTTCCCATCAGGAGTGCATAAGAAAACAAGCCAGCACAGGAAGCATTCGCTGAGTTTCCCCGGAACAATCTCTAACTTGCACTCAGGCTACTTTCAAGCGGCATTCATCATCTTCTTGCAGTCTCTAAACTGCACACACCCGATGGTGTTCTGCACGTTCATGATCAACTAGCTGAACATCGTCATGCACTGTCAGGCTCAAAAAGTGCCCATTTTGCACAGGGAAAAAGTATGTCAATAGAGAAAAACTGCACTACTGTTGCGTGACAGTCGGCGATGGAAGAGACAGGGGAGATTGCTTGGATGCGAGAAGCCAATTTTATTGATACAGAGCTGAGTATTTATACCTTTTCAGCAGTAACTAAAAATAGATTCTTATATCATCAGCAATCACTATAACAACCCTATCTGTGTTTTTTAATAACATTGCAAAACTACAACCTAACTGACACCGGTACATACCAAGCATGCCGTTCCCTTACACTAGCTATTTCCTGATAGGCCGTACTGCCTGCCATGGTTTGCAGCCTAGCAGCGTTAGCGCGTCCACTTCTGACATGAGTTTAGCAGTGCTCTCACTTCTGCTTTCTAGCTGTATCTCCACACTTCTCAGCTACATGTAAAAGCACATGCTCTCAGTGTCGCAGAGTCCTTAGCAAAACCAAACAGCAGTTCCACTTCACACAGCTAAATGGACCAGGACAGAAAGCTTTCACTGACCTTGCCTTGCCTTTTCCTTGCAGCCTTTCCTCTTCAGAGCACACACTGAAGCTATGCACTTTCCTTCTCAGCTGTATTGTCATGTTGCCGGCGTCCCATACGTCCATCTCCTTCTCTCCCAGACAAACTGCTTCTGTCAAAACATGCCAATGCTACGCGCTTTCCTTCTCAGCTATTGGCACCGTCACATTCTGTGTCCTGCTTGCAGTCTGAATCTAAACCCGGAAGTTTCTGGCTACATCTCACATTCACAGATGTGTGAGGAGGAAGAAGTTGCTCAGACCTTGCCTCTTACGCTCGAAAATGTCCATTCACTCCACAATGAAGTGACAGCTTTCTTTGCTTTACATCCTGCAAACTTCACACTCACACAAACACACATGCGCACACACACACACTGGAGCTATGCGCTTCCTTTCTTTCTCAGCTGAACTCACCCATCGCCCACCTTGACTTTCTCTACCCCTTTGCTCTTGGCCTTGCCACACATGGAGAATGGATGTCTTTCCTCTTAAGACACCCATTGTGTTGCGTACCCCTCCCTTACCTTGCCTTGCCTTTCCTGCCCAACATTGCATTTCCTTGTCATTCCTGACCATTCCTTTCCTTTGCCTTCCTGACCTATCCATGTGCTTCCCTTGCCCTTCCTACCAGTCCAGTTCCTTTCATTGACTTTCATTGCTCAGCCACCCTGCACCTGACTTCCCATTTGTCCAGGCCCAACCTTTCATTTCCTTCTCCTTCTAGGACTCTCATTGCCTTGCCTGCCTCTCCTTTGTCTTGCCTTCCAAAGCCACCGCTTGCCTTGCCCTGCCCTTGAAGGCATTCCTTGCCTTGCATTACATTGCTCGCCTCTCCTCCACCTGCAATTCAAGACCTCTCTTTTTGTGGAATTTCTTCAGCTTCCCTGCCTGCTTCTCCTAGGACTCTCAAGGCCTTCACATACCTCCAGTGTTTCAGAAGCATGTGAGGGGAAGCCCAGAGGAGGTCACGAGCAAGCACACCTGTCTGTCCTGGTAGCTTTTTTCTGGCACCTATCCTTGCATGTCTTGAATTTTGGACAGGCATCCATCCTTTGCCCTTGGGCTCCAGGACTAGAATGACAGTTCTTTTGCATATGAAGGAAAGCAGGGAGCCCAAGTCTTTTAGGTACAGATTAGAGACGGTCCATGCGAAATCAAGGCCACACAGAGCAGTCAGTCCTGGCTGCTTTTGTTTACCAACAGTCCTTGAATGTACCTGTCACTTGCCTTGCCTTGGCAGCCTACCTGTTTCCTTGCCTTGCCCTGCCAACCCTCCCTGGCCATGCCCCACCCTTGACCTGCCTACTGCTTTTCTCCAGGGCCTTGCCTTGCCAGGCTTTCATCTCATTGGCATTTCCTTGCCTTTCCTGCCCCTTCCTTTACTTTGTCTTGCTTCCCCACACCTTGCATTGCCTTGCTGTCCAGTCTGTAGTCTTCCCTCAGCCTTCCTTCCCTCCACTGCCTTACATGGACTTGCTCACCCATCCTCCTCCCAACTTCCCTTCGCATTTGTCCAGGTCTGGCCTTTCACTTCCTTCTCCTTCTAGAACTCTCATTGCCTTGCCTACCTCTCCCTTGTCTTGTCTTGCAGAGCCACCTCTTGCCTTGCCTTGCCCCTGAACCCCTCCCTTGCCTTACATTACCTTGCTCACCCCTTCCCTGCCAACTTCAGCGGGGGAAAACATGCAGACAATCAATGTGATTGATAAAGCAAGCTTCGTTTATTGGCAATACAGAGGCACTTATATAGTGTGAGAGTACATGTTTATCAGTTCTAGATTGGTTTAAGCTTATGAAAGCGCATCCTTACTTCTACATAATTGGGTTAGATAAAAGACTACATTTGGCAAGCTTCTATTATTTATGTTTTGACTTGAGAAATCAAAGTTCTCTCTCCCTTCTCATGGTCAGTACATCTTATCAGCACAGCACTGTACCTCCGTAAAACTCGCTTTTGGTTCTCAGGCCTGTTTCTCACACAGGCATTTTCTCATGCAAACATTTTCTCATGCAGGCCTTTGCTTGTACAGTTCTGTTATTGATTTGTACCCTTTATCAATGATCCATGTCCCTGATCCTCTAACCATTCTCCAACACTTCCCCACCTGGAATTCAAGACCCTTTTTCTCCTGGCATTTCCCAGCCTTGCCTTGCCCTGCCTGCTCCCCCGAGGACTCCCAAGGCTCTCATATATCCCCAGTGTTTAAGGAGCATGGGAGAGGAAGACCAGGGGAGGCCCCATTCATCTTTCTGGGCAGATTTTGTCTGGGACCAATCCCTGCATATCTTGAATTTTGGAAGGGCAATTCACATTGCGCCCTTGAGCTCCAGGACCAGAATGAGAGTTCTTTTGCATGTGAAGGAAAGCGGGTAGCTCAAGTCTTTTAGGTGCAGAGGAGAGATGACCCACGCGGGATCAAGGGCACACAGAGAAGTTGGTCCTGGACACTTTTGTACATCCCTGAATGTACTTCTCACCTCTTTGCCTTGCCTGGCCTTGCCTTGGCAGCACAACAGTTTCCTTGCCTTGCCCTGCTAGCCCTACGTAGCCTTGCATTCCTTTGCATGGCCATGCCCCGCCCTTGACCTGCCTACTGCTTTCCTCCAGGGCCTTGGCTTGCCTAGCCCTTCCTGTTTCTGCCTGGCCTACCCATGACTGGACTTTCCTTCCTATGGCCAGCCTTGCCTCTAACTTCTGGGCCTTCTCTTGCCTACCACTCCGTTTGCTTTCCCCTCACTGGTCTGGCCTTGCCTACCTCTCCCTTGACTTGCCTACAATTACCTGCACTTGGTTTGCAGCGCCTTGCCTGCATGGAAGGCAAGGGCAAGAGTGGTGGGCAGGGCAAAGCAAAGCCAGCTAGCTGTAGGTAGTGCGAGGCAAGGCAGACGTAGACAAAGGAAGCAAAGCAAGGGTAGGTTAGGAAAAACTAGGCAAGGTACTGAAGGCAAGGTACTGAAGGCAAGGCAAGGCCAAGTGACTCGGAGTGCCTTTCCTTGGGAAGACATAGTGCCAGTGTTGCTGGAGCAGATGTTAAGGTACCATGGGGAGAAATAGTCCAGCAAGACATTTCTGTCCTGACCCATTCCGTACAGGGGCAATTGTTGGATATATTCAATACTGGAGGTGGATCAGTCCCTGGATGTGTTGTATTTTGGAGGAGGGGATGCCATTTCTTTGGAGATGGGCTTGTAGTTGCTCTCTTTGGCAAGGAAAGCAGGTTTGGATGCACACATTAGGTGCTCTTAGCAATTTTAAAGGCTGTTCCCAACAGGCAGTTCACTGCGTTAGAGCTCTTGAGCTGTCAGCGGGAATGCAAAGGCCAAGCTTGTGAGCCTTTTGTCCTGATGCCTTTAGTGTGTGAGCAGTCTGTGGTGCCGTTGTCTTTGGATCCTGACTCTGGGAGAGTGAAGGCTTAGGATGGTACCTAGAGCTGAGAAGGAAAGTGCCGAGAGCAGCGTGTGTGCTGCTAATCTGAGGGGTACAGTTGAAGTTGTAGGCAGCAAAAGCTTTCTCAGCTGGCACTGTTTTGAGCTCTATTTTTGCCAGATGGTTTCAAGTTGGTGGCCGGACTCTGCGAGAGGGAAAAGATTTGTTTGGGCCAAAGATGTTCGTCTTGCTCTTGGAGTGTGGTGCAAAGAAGAGTCTGCTCTTGGAAGGGGAAGATGAGGGAAATCTTTTTGTCCTGATGTGCTGTTGATTGGAGTGCAGGGGACGTTTGCAACTTGCCTCTGCCCTTGGGGTGGTTTCGAGCAGCGCCAGGTGCTTGGCCTTCTTTTGCAAGTCGTCAGCGCCATCGTGCGGTTGTTTCGATGAGCGCTGACAGTGCCGGGGAAAAAGCCAAGCGCTTGGCTGGCACGGCCCCAGTCGTGTGCGAGCAGTTGGTGGAAGAGCTCCACTGTGCATCCTGCCTCTTGGAGACATAAAAGAATGTGATCCTGCACGTAGCAGGGAAGCAAGAGGAATCTTTTCATTGTTGGCTGTGCAGTTTCTAAGCGGCAAAAGAAAAGGCAGTTCCAGCATGCCCTCTTTCTTTCAGAACCTTTTCTGTGCCATCATGAACATGCTCAACATGGAACTCGCACCCACTGAACTGCATCAAAGGTCCTGGAGATACACACTTTCCTTCAAGCTCTATGTACCATCCTACCCTCCACCTCTCGAGGATCCCAACCCCTTTCCAAACATCCAGAACCTCCATGCAGAAAAAAAGTCCTAGAACAAGAAGCCAGCACTGCCCTTCCTAGTCCCTCTAAAATCTGTCTACTAGGTGAAACACACCAGTGACCTGCACTTTCCTTCACAACATCACATCACATTCATCACATTGTCTCAAAGGGGCAGAGTCCACCGTTACAGAGCAGCGTCTCCAGCCGCAGTTCGGACTGAGAGATATGCCAGGAGAGAAAGCATTTGTTGCTTTTGCCTCTTCCGTGTAAAACTTGATCCTCGCAGAGCAATCACTGTCACACTCTGTCAGGGTCGCCGAGTACAAGACGCTAGAGCTCACTAAGATGGGAGAGTCAGGAGAGAAGACCTTCCAAAAGTACCCTATCTTTATAGCAGGATTAGAATGGTGCAGAGCAGTCTGGAGCCCTTTAGCTTCCTTCTCTGATAGACGTGCCATCCCATTGTTGGCTCTCGCAATTCGGTTGCAAGCTACTCTCACGAAGAAAAGAACTAGAAGAAAGACCCAATCCGGGGATGCACCTTCACCTTGCTTCACCTAAAGCCACCGAAACTCCCCGCTGCACTCCGTACTTTGCTTCTCCTCTGCATCGACAACTGTGTTTTATGCATCCTGAAGCATAAAAGTAAACGCAATTGTCTCCAGGGAGGGTTGGAAGATGAATAGGAAGCAGCAAAAGTAAGTAGCTGGCGTTGAGCTTCCTCCTTCCCACTGCTAATGTGAATTCGGCAGGCAGGCAAGTGGCAACCACGCTCCTCTCTCAGCTTGTATGCTGCGCACACGAGCCCGGTGCCCGGTGCCTTCGTGCTTCCTCCTCAGGCGTGTTTTGGCAGAATCAGCAGGCTGGAACATTTCGCTGCTGGCACTGTAATATCAGTGTGAAGCATACGGCTGTTTTCCTCCAGCCGAATGAAAGTGCTACAGGGTACAAAAGAGGTGGAAGAAAGAAGGCGTCGAGCACCAGGCTCGTGTGCGAAGCGTACAAGCTGAGAGAGGAGAGATCAACCTGCAGCTACTTGAGCAGCTACCTATTCCTCTTCCAACCCTCTCTGGAAACAACTGCGCTTACCCTTAGGCTTCGAGATGCAGAAAACACAGTGGTCGATGCAGAGGAGAAAGGAAGCACAGAGTGCAGCGGGGAGTTGAAACAGGCTTTGCGTGAGGCAAGGGGAAAGTGCAGCCCAGCAGTAAAAGGCTTTGACTTCTGGAGCCTTTTTCTTTGTCAGCAGCTGCTGCAAGTGGGCAAGGGAGCTGCGAGAGTGAATAATGGGACGGTCCGTCTATCTGAGAAGGAAGCTGCCGAGGCGCAGTGTGTTGTGCTCAGTTTCAAGGCTGCCTGGAGGAGGGGGGTACTTGAAGAACGCCTTCTTTCTGCACGCCTCCTTCTGGCTGTGCTCCAGCTGCATGGACTCTGCAGCACTGAAGGTTTAAGAACCTGCTTTCTGCGTGGTTGTGTCCAAGAGTGCAAGGGCTGCGCCTTCCTTTCTGAAGCAGCCAGAGCATTCTCAGCTGCATGTGCTTGTGAAGCAGCTCTTGGCCGGACATTGGAAATTCGCTCCACTGACTACATGGGCCCGGTGCCCAGCTGCTTGGTTCTTCGCCTTCTGTGCTCTGGACAGAACTGAAGCCCAGCCATGGCTTGGGGCTTTGCCGCTCCTCAGCGTGAACACTGCACGCAGCCACAGTGTGCTGTGCAGGGATTTTCCTCAGCTCGACGTACTACAAGCATTTTCTTCCTTTCTGTTTCACAGAATCCAAACTGTCCATCTAACTCTCGTTAAGCAAAAGGTGTCAGGAGAGAAGCGCTTGCTGGAGTAGCTTTTCGCTGGCCAAGACTTTCAACACAGCACCACAATTCGGGCAAGGAGCAGGAGAAAGGAAGACCATCTTTTCGTCCTGGCACGTTCTTGTGTGCAACGCGTCAATCCGCAACTTTGGTCCTTGCCAGGCTGGAATGTGCGCGGCGGTACTTGGAAGTGGGAAGGCCGGTGCAGAGAGCACCGCGATCTGCCGGAGCTGTGCAGGCTGTAAAGGAAAGAGGGTTACCACTGGACTGTGGTGCAAATACAAGTTTCCACGCGTCGGGGATAAGATTTGGGTAAGCTTGTTGCTCTGGCTGCTTCAGAAAGGAAGGCGCAGC
>NW_008237897.1:0-820 GCF_000691975.1 Corvus brachyrhynchos
TCTGTCTCTCTTTTCCCCTCTCTACTCTCTTTGCTATCCCCCTTCGCTAAGAACACTTACCCTCCTTCATCCAGAAACAGTTCTCAGATACAACATTGCCGTGTTTGCGCTTCATTTTTGTCCAAGAAATGTATCAGAAAGGATCCTCTCTGACTCTCCCTTTTGCAGCAGGATGGGATAGGGGTAATGGGAGGGGGAGGGGGAATGGGGACCCCTGGGTGTACTGGGAGCACTATGGGGAGAGAATGGGGAAGTCACTGGGGGTACTCGGACCCCTCAGATGTGGGTTGGGGAGCCCCTGCAGGTACTGAAAAGGGGATGGGGGAGCCCCTGGGGGTACTGGGAGAGGGAATGGGGAGCTCAGGGTGGCCTGTGCAGCCACCCCCTGACTCACGACCACGTCCCTTGGAAGGATGGGCAACACCAGGAGCCATGGGGGGGGCCCCCCAGTGCCCCCCAGTGCCCCCCACTTCCCAGAGTGTCACAGCTTTCGTTGTAGATTGTCATAGATGTCATTGGGTTGCCATGTAGGTTGCCTGAGGCTCCTCCACCAGGGGTGCCGGGGGCTGCGGGGTGGCCCTGTGGGAATAAGGCGGTGTGTGGAAGGGAATGGGAGATCCTGGGGGTTTGGGTAAAAGGGGGGTCATGGCTGGAGCCCCCCACTCACCATTGCTGGTGGTTCCTGGTGGCTGCAAAGGAAAACTGGAGGGGTGACTTTGGGGTCCCAGGGACCCTAATCCACCCTCAGGAATCCTGAAAGTTGAGGTTATAGGAATTCTCCTGGGCTTTTTTTCTGTTAAAGATATTTTCCCCATACATG
>NW_008237898.1:0-1105 GCF_000691975.1 Corvus brachyrhynchos
GTTTCTCCATGTCTGTTAGTCCACCCAATAATAGCTTTATATCAGCCCAATCTGGATTATGCTGTTTTATTATGAGTTGCAAGTGTTCAGAGGTACCTGCTGGATCACTTCGGTAATTTTTGGCAATGTTATACGATGCATCCAGGTCAGCAGTAGAGAAAGGTACTCTAATCAACATTGTATTCCCATCAGGTGCCTCTGCCTCTCGCAGGGGCGCCATCAGTACCTGCTTCCTGGTTCGGGACAAGACAGGACTGCCCAGGGGAGAGGGGGTTGGCGTTGGTGTTCCTGCTGAGCCCGCATCCTCTTCCTGTCTCCTAAGGGGAGGCTTAAGCAAATCGGTTTGTTCATCATTGTCTTGTCCCTGAACTGCTGCCTGATAGATTTTGTCTGACTTTATGCATCTCTGGCCTATACTGCACGATGAGCAACACTGATTAATTCTTCCTCGGCCTTTTTTATTTTCTTTTTTCCAGAGCTAACATCATAGGATCACTGGGGGGTTTGATTCCACAATCTCTCTGCCATTCAGGGTGATTTAGGAGAGAGAAAAAGTCATCAGCGTAGGAAACTTCTTCCCATTTACCTTCCTGTCTCAGAAACAGCATTAACTGTAGCAAGGTATTATAATCTAAGGTTCCATTGGGTGGCCACTTTTCTCCATCGTCTAATTTATACAGTGGCCACCATTGGGTGCAATATTTTACAAGAGTTCTTTTATTTTCTGTGCCTCCAGTTCCTACTATCTCTTTCCAATGTGCCAAAACACAGCCAAGCGGGCTCGCTCTAGAGATTTCCTTACTCTGTCTGAGTTCCCATCTGTTCAGAGTTCGAGTTCACTCAAATACTGTGTCACCCCCTTCGGGTCACCTCTATAGTATATAAGCCACTCTTTATATTCTCTTATGCTTTCTGCCAAGCCTGCTTCTCTGCCGCTTAAAATCTCCTTCAAAAGCCTTTACTGCCTCCTCCCAATCCTTTTCTAGCACACTACTATTTTCAGGAATGTGATGCTTTTTGCCACACAAAAGTTTTAAAACAAAATGTTCCTTGCTTCCCCAGCACTCCGGGAACGGATCTCTGTCTGCTAAATAAATAGAATCGT
>NW_008237899.1:0-5673 GCF_000691975.1 Corvus brachyrhynchos
TGGGTACAGCAGGACCCAAAAACCCCCAAAACCAACCCAAAACCTACCCAAATCCTCCCCAAAACAACCCAAAATCCCTCCCGGAGCCCCCCAGAACTTCAGCACCCATGTTCTGGGTATGGCATGGCCCCAAAACCCCAAAAACCAACCCAAAACAACCCAAAATCTCCCCAAATTCCCCCAGAACTTCAGCACCCGCGTCCTGGGTACAGCAGGGCCCCAAAACCCCAAAAAACCAACCCAAAACAACCCAAAATCTCCCCAAATTCCCCCAGCACTCTCTCACTGGGTACAGCAGGACCCAAAAACCCCCAAAACCCCAAAAATCTCCCCAAAACCAACCCAAAATTCCCTTAAAATCCCTCCCAGAACTTTAGCACCTCCATCCTGGGTATGGTGGGGCCCCAAAACCCCAAAAACCCCAAAAACCAACCCAAAATCTCCCCAAATCCCCCCAGAACTTCAGCACCCACGTCCTGGGTATGGCAGGGCCCCAAAACCCCCCAAAAAACCCCCAAACCAACCCAAAATCTCCCCAAATCAAATTCATCGTTTTAGGGCTGAGTGAGGCCCATTTTAGGGTCCAATTAAGCCCGGTTTTGCCTAAGCCACGCCTAATTAAGGGAGCTCGGGGGTGCCTGGGCTGGGTAAAAACCCCAAAATCGCCTTTTTTCACCCCAAATCAGAGTTCTGGGGCTCTAAACACCCTAAACCCCCAAATTCTCCCCAAAACCCCTTCCCAGCCCACCCCAAAAATCCGATTTTAGGGTCCCTTCGGCCCCTCCCAGGGGTTCCCTGGGCCGGGTAAAAACCCCAAAATCGCCTTTTTTCACCCCAAATCAGAGCCTGGGGCACCTTTAGGTGGCCCCAACCCCCAAATCCTCAAATCCCCCAAAAAACCCTTCCCAGCCACCCCAAAAATCCGATTTTAGGGTCCCTTTGGCCCCTTCTAGGTAAAAACCCCAAAATCGCCTTTTTTCACCCCAAATCAGAGTTCTGGGGCTCTAAACACCCTAAACCCCCAAATTCTCCCCAAAACCCCTTCCCAGCCCACCCCAAAAATCCGATTTTAGGGTCCCTTCGGCCCCTCCCAGGGGTTCCCTGGGCCGGGTAAAAACCCCAAAATCGCCTTTTTTCACCCCAAATCAGAGCCTGGGGCACCTTTAGGTGGCCCCAACCCCCAAATTCTCCCCCAAAAAACCCTTCCTGGCCCACCCCAAAAATCTGATTTTGGGGTCCCTTCGGCCCCTCCCAGGGGTTCCCTGAGCTCGGGGGTGCCTGGGCTAGGTAAAAACCCCAAAATCGCCTTTTTTCACCCCAAATCAGAGTTCTGGGGCTCTAAACACCCTAAACCCCCAAATTCTCCCCAAAACCCCTTCCCAGCCCACCCCAAAAATCCGATTTTAGGGTCCCTTCGGCCCCTCCCAGGGGTTCCCTGGGCCGGGTAAAAACCCCAAAATCGCCTTTTTTCACCCCAAATCAGAGCCTGGGGCACCTTTAGGTGGCCCCAACCCCCAAATCCTCAAATCCCCCAAAAAACCCTTCCCAGCCACCCCAAAAATCCGATTTTAGGGTCCCTTTGGCCCCTTCTAGGTAAAAACCCCAAAATCGCCTTTTTTCACCCCAAATCAGAGTTCTGGGGCTCTAAACACCCTAAACCCCCAAATTCTCCCCAAAAACCCTTCCCAGCCCACCCCAAAAATCCGATTTTAGGGTCCCTTCGGCCCCTCCCAGGGGTTCCCTGGGCCGGGTAAAAACCCCAAAATCGCCTTTTTTCACCCCAAATCAGAGCCTGGGGCACCTTTAGGTGGCCCCAACCCCCAAATTCTCCCCCAAAAAACCCTTCCTGGCCCACCCCAAAAATCTGATTTTGGGGTCCCTTCGGCCCCTCCCAGGGGTTCCCTGAGCTCGGGGGTGCCTGGGCTGGGTAAAAACCCCAAAATCGCCTTTTTTCACCCCAAAACGCAGACGCGGCCGCGCAGGTGCTGGACGGGCGCTGCTCCCAGGCCCGGCTGGAGCTGGAGGTGGGCGAGGACTCGCTGAGCGTCCCTTGCCCGCAGGTGCTGGGCCACGGGCAGACAGGTGAGGCCAGCGACCCCAAAAACCTGGAAAAACCCTAAAAAACCCCAAAAAAGCTAAAAAAAATTTTTAAAAAGCTTTAAAAACCCGGAAAAAAGTGAAAAAAAACCTGGGAAAAGAGGGAAAAATGAAAAAAAAAATCCTTTTAAAGGCAAAAAAACCCCCTGAAAAAACAATCAGAAAAATACCTCAAAAAAATAAATAACCCTAAAAAAGTGGGAAAAACCTGGAAAAACCGAAAAAATCCGGAAAAAATGGAAAAAAACCCTGAAAAAACGGAAAAAAACCTGAAAAAATCCGGAAAGAAACTGAAAAAACCTGAAAAAAAACCTAAAAAACCATAAAAAACCCGAAAAACCCTAAACAACCCGAAAAAACCGAAAAAACCTGAAAAACTTGAAAAAACCTGAAAAAAACCTAAAAAAAGCCAAAAAACAACTGAAAAAAACCTAAAAAACAAAAAAAAAACCTGAGAAAAACCTGGAAAAAACCCTAAAAAAAGCCAAAAAACAACTGAAAAAAACCTAAAAAACAAAAATAAAACCTGAGAAAAACCTGGAAAAAACCCTAAAAACCCCTAAAACACCCAAAAACCCTAAAAAAACCTAAAAAAACCCTGAAAAAAACCTAATAAACCTGAAAAAACCTCTAAAACCATTTTTTTAAAACCTGAAAAACCCTAAAAACCCCGAAAAATACCTGAAAAAACCTGGGAAAAAACCTTTTAAAACCCTAAAAACCACTAAAAATGATTAAAAAACCTGAAAACAAACAAACAAACAAAAAACCTGAAAAACCCTAAAAAAACCTTGAAAAAAAACCTTAAAAAATCCTAAAAAACCCTGAGAAAACCTAAAAGAAAAACCCTAAAAACCCCTAAAAAAACCCTAAAAAAAAAACCCCTGAAAAAACTTTTAAAAACCCCCCAAAATCCTAAAAAAAAACCCCAAAAAAACTTAAAAAAACCCGAAACCCCATAAAAAATCCCATAAAAAACCCCGGCCACAAAAATCCTAAAAAACCCTAAAGAACCATAAAGGCGCCCTAAATACCTAAAAAACTTTTGGGTGAGTTTATGGGGGTTTTTTGTGCATTTGGGGTATTTTGGGTGAGGTTATGGGTTTTTTTGGGGTTTGGGTACATTTGGGGTGGGTTTTTCGGAGTTTTGAGGGTATTTGGGGTTGCTTTTTCGGCTTTTTGGGTTTTGGGGTACATTTTGGGTGAGTTTATGGGGTTTTTTGGGGTTTGGGGTACATTTTGGGTGGGTTTATGGGGTTTTATTGGATCTTGGGGTACATTTTGGGCGGGTTTCTCGGGGTTTTTTGGGTTTGGGGGGTATTTGGGGTGGGGTTTTCGGGTTTTTTGGGGTATTTTGGGTGAGTTTATGGGGCTTTTTGGGTTTTGGGGTGGGTTTTGCGGGTTTAGGGTGCATTTGGGGTGGGTTTTTTGGGGCTTTTGGGGATATTTGGGGTGCGTTTCTCGAGGTTTTTTGAGGTTTGGGGTGCATTTTGGGTGAGTTTATGGGGGTTTTTTGTGCATTTGGGGTATTTTGGGTGAGGTTATGGGTTTTTTTGGGGTTTGGGTACATTTGGGGTGGGTTTTTCGGAGTTTTGAGGGTATTTGGGGTTGCTTTTTCGGCTTTTTGGGTTTTGGGGTACATTTTGGGTGAGTTTATGGGGTTTTTTGGGGTTTGGGGTACATTTTGGGTGGGTTTATGGGGTTTTATTGGATCTTGGGGTACATTTTGGGCGGGTTTCTCGGGGTTTTTTGGGTTTGGGGGGTATTTGGGGTGGGGTTTTCGGGTTTTTTGGGGTATTTTGGGTGAGTTTATGGGGCTTTTTGGGTTTTGGGGTGGGTTTTGCGGGTTTAGGGTGCATTTGGGGTGGGTTTTTTGGGGCTTTTGGGGATATTTGGGGTGCGTTTCTCGAGGTTTTTTGAGGTTTGGGGTGCATTTTGGGTGAGTTTATGGGGGTTTTTTGTGCATTTGGGGTATTTTGGGTGAGGTTATGGGTTTTTTTGGGGTTTGGGTACATTTGGGGTGGGTTTTTCGGAGTTTTGAGGGTATTTGGGGTTGCTTTTTCGGCTTTTTGGGTTTTGGGGTACATTTTGGGTGAGTTTATGGGGTTTTTTGGGGTTTGGGGTACATTTTGGGTGGGTTTATGGGGTTTTATTGGATCTTGGGGTACATTTTGGGCGGGTTTCTCGGGGTTTTTTGGGTTTGGGGGGTATTTGGGGTGGGGTTTTCGGGTTTTTTGGGGTATTTTGGGTGAGTTTATGGGGCTTTTTGGGTTTTGGGGTGGGTTTTGCGGGTTTAGGGTGCATTTGGGGTGGGTTTTTTGGGGCTTTTGGGGATATTTGGGGTGCGTTTCTCGAGGTTTTTTGAGGTTTGGGGTGCATTTTGGGTGAGTTTATGGGGGTTTTTTGTGCATTTGGGGTATTTTGGGTGAGGTTATGGGTTTTTTTGGGGTTTGGGTACATTTGGGGTGGGTTTTTCGGAGTTTTGAGGGTATTTGGGGTTGCTTTTTCGGCTTTTTGGGTTTTGGGGTACATTTTGGGTGAGTTTATGGGGTTTTTTGGGGTTTGGGGTACATTTTGGGTGGGTTTATGGGGTTTTATTGGATCTTGGGGTACATTTTGGGCGGGTTTCTCGGGGTTTTTTGGGTTTGGGGGGTATTTGGGGTGGGGTTTTCGGGTTTTTTGGGGTATTTTGGGTGAGTTTATGGGGCTTTTTGGGTTTTGGGGTGGGTTTTGCGGGTTTAGGGTGCATTTGGGGTGGGTTTTTTGGGGCTTTTGGGGATATTTGGGGTGCGTTTCTCGATGTTTTTTGAGGTTTGGGCTGCATTTTGGGTGAGTTTATGGGGTTTTTTTGTGCATTTGGGGTATTTTGGGTGAGGTTATGGGTTTTTTTGGGGTTTGGGTACATTTGGGGTGGGTTTTTCGGAGTTTTGAGGGTATTTGGGGTTGCTTTTTCGGCTTTTTGGGTTTTGGGGTACATTTTGGGTGAGTTTATGGGGTTTTTTGGGGTTTGGGGTACATTTTGGGTGGGTTTATGGGGTTTTATTGGATCTTGGGGTACATTTTGGGCGGGTTTCTCGGGGTTTTTTGGGTTTGGGGGGTATTTGGGGTGGGGTTTTCGGGTTTTTTGGGGTATTTTGGGTGAGTTTATGGGGCTTTTTGGGTTTTGGGGTGGGTTTTGCGGGTTTAGGGTGCATTTGGGGTGGGTTTTTTGGGGCTTTTGGGGATATTTGGGGTGCGTTTCTCGAGGTTTTTTAGGGTGCATTTGGGGTGGGTGTTTTGGGGCTTTTGGGGATATTTGGGGTGCGTTTCTCGAGGTTTTTTGGGGTTCGGGGTACATTTTGGGTGAGTTTATGGGATTTTTTTGTGCATTGGGGGTATTTTGGGTGAGTTTATGGGGTTTTTTGGGGTTTGGGGATATTTGGGGTGGGTTTATGAGGTTTTTTGGAGTGGGTTTTTCGGGGTTTTTGAGGTTTGGGGTACATTTCGGGTGGGTTTTTCGGGTTTTTTTGGGGTTTGGGGATATTTCGGGTGGGTTTTTCGCGGTTTTTTGGGGTTTGGGGTCCATTTATGGGGTTT
>NW_008237899.1:7533-9070 GCF_000691975.1 Corvus brachyrhynchos
GACATTCCCAGGATGTCCCATTGCCAAAGCTGGACATTCCCAGACCACCCCATTCCCAAAGCCGGACATTCCCACGATGTCCCATTCCCAGAGCAGGACATCCCTGGGATATCCCATTCCCAGAGCTGGACATTCCCAGGGTGATCCATGCCCTGAGTGACCCATTCCTGGGACTGGACATTCCCGGGGTGTCCCATTCCCAAAGCCGGACATTCCCAGACCTCCCCATTCCCAAAGCTGGACATTCCTGGGATATTCCATTTCCGGGGCCGGACATTCCCAGGGTGATCCATGCCCTGAGTGACCCATTCCTGGGACTGGACATTCCCAGGATGTCCCATTCCCAAAGCCGGACATTCCCTGCATGCCCCATTCCCAAAGCCGGACATTCCTGGGATATCCCAGTCCCAGAGCTGGACATTCCCGGGATGATCCATGCCCAGGGTCACTCATTCCTGGAGCTGGACATTCCCAGGATGTCCCAATCCCAGAGCAGGACATTCCCAGACCTCCCCATTCCCAAAGCTGGATGTTCCCGGGGTGTCCCATTCCCAGACCAGCACATTCCAGGGCTGATCCATGCCCAGGGTCACACATTCCTGGGGCTGGACATTCCCAGGATGTCCCATTCCCAAAGCCCGACATTCCCAGGATGTCCCATTGCCAAAGCTGGACATTCCCAGACCACCCCATTCCCAAAGCCGGACATTCCCACGATGTCCCATTCCCAGAGCAGGACATTCCTGGGATATCCCATTCCCAGAGCAGGACATTCCCAGGGTGATCCATGCCCTGAGTGACCCATTCCTGGGACTGGACATTCCCGGGGTGTCCCATTCCCAAAGCCGGACATTCCCGGGGTGTCCCATTCCCAAAGCCGGACACTCCCAGGGTGTCCCTTTCCCAGAGCAGGACATTCCCAGACCTCCCCATTCACAAAGCCAGACATTCCCAGGGTGCCCCATTCCCAGACCAGGACATTCCCAGGGTGATCCATGTCCAGAGCTGGACATTCCCAGGGTGATCCATGTCTGGAGTGACCCATTCCCAGACCAGCACATTCCAGGGCTGATCCATGCCCATGGTCACCCATTCCTGGGGCCGGACATTCCTGGGGTGTCCCATTCCCAGAGCTGGACATTCCCAGACCTCCTCATTCCCAAAGCCGGACGTTCCCGGGGTGCCCCATTCCTGGGGCCGGACATTCCTGAAGTTCCCCATTCCCAGAGCAGGACATTCCCGGGATGATCCATGCCCGGAGTGACCCATTCCTGGAGCTGGACATTCCCAGACCACCCCATTCCCAAATCTGGCCATTCCCAGCATTGCTCCATGGTGTCCATGTCCGGCCATTCCCAGACTGCCCCATGGTGTCCATGTCCGGCCATTCCCAGAATGCCCCATGGTGTCCATGTCCGGCCATTCCCAGAATGCCCCATGGTGTCCATGTCCGGCCATTCCCAGAGTTCCCCGTGGTGTCCATGTCCGGCCATTCCCAGAGTCCCCCGTGGTGTCCATGTCCGGCCATTCCCAGAGT
>NW_008237899.1:9080-9473 GCF_000691975.1 Corvus brachyrhynchos
TCCCCAGAGTGCTCCACGGTGTCCATGTCCGGCCATTCCCAAACTGCCCCATGGTGTCCATGTCCGGCCATTCCCAGAGTGCTCCATGGTGTCCATGTCCGGTCATTCCCAGAGTGCTCCATGGTGTCCATGTCCGGCCATTCCCAAACTGCCCCATGGTGTCCATGTCTGGCCATTCTGGGATTGCTCCATGGTGTCCATGTCCGGCCATTCCCAGAATGCTCCATGGTGTCCATGTCCGGCCATTCCCAGAGCGCTCCATGGTGTCCATGTCCGGCCATTCCCAGAGTGCCCCATGGTGTCCATGTCCGGCCATTCCCAGACTGCTCCATGGTGTCCATGTCCGGCCATTCCCAGAATTGCTCCAGGTGGCCAGTGCCCGGCCTTTCCCAC
>NW_008237899.1:10461-11886 GCF_000691975.1 Corvus brachyrhynchos
CCATGGTGTCCATGTCCGGCCATTCCCAGACTGCTCCACAGTGTCCGTGTCCGGCCATTCCCGCTGACCGCTCGCTGTCCGCAGGCTCTCCGGCCGGACCAGGATTCCCTGTGCGTGTCCTGGGAGCTCCAGGGCTCGCGGGGCCGCTGGAGCCGCCGGGGCTGTGCCCGGCTCGGGGGCGATTCCAACACCTCCGTCTGTGCCTGTTCCCACTTCTCCACCTTCGCCATCCTCACGGCGCTGCGGCCGTTCCCGGTGAGATCCCCGGACCCCTCGTTCCCACCATTTTAGGGCGGTTTTCTCAAAAATCCCCATTTTCGGTGTGTTTTTACCCCCAAAAATCCCGATTTTTGGGGTGTTTTCCCCATAGAAATCCCGATTCTTGGTGGTTTTCCCAAAAAAATCCCAATTTTTGGTGGGTTTTCCCATAGAAATCCTGATTTTTGGCGCATTTTCCCCATAGAAATCCCGGTTCTTGGCGGTTTTCCCCCCAAAATCCCAATTTTTGGCGGTTTTCCCCATAGAAATCCCGATTTTTGGCGGTTTTCCCCATAGAAATTCCGATTCTTGGCGGTTTTCCCCCCAAAATCCCGATTCTTGGCGGTTCTTCCCATAGAAATCCTGATTCTTGGCTGTTTTCCCTAAAAAATCCTGATTTTTGGTGGTTTTCCCCATAGAAATCCCGATTCTTTGCGGTTTTCCCCATAGAAATCCCGATTCTTGGCGGTTTTCCCTAAAAAATCCCGATTTTTGGCGTGTTTTCCTCATAGAAATCCCAATTTTTGGGATGTTTTCCCCATAAAAATCCCGATTTTTGGTGGGTTTTCCCACAGAAATCCTGATTTTTGGTGCATTTTCCCCATAGAAATCCCGATTCTTGGCGGTTTTCCCCCCAAAATCCCGATTTTTGGCGCATTTTCCCCCCAAAATCCCGATTCTTGGCGGTTTTCCCCATAGAAATCCCGATTCTTGGGGGTTCTCCCCATAGAAATCCCGATTCTTGGGGGTTCTTCCCATAGAAATCCTGATTCTTGGCTGTTTTCCCCCCAAAATCCCGATTTTTGGCGTGTTTTCCTCATAGAAATCCCGATTTTTGGGATGTTTTCTCCATAAAAATCCCGATTCTTGATGGTTTTCCCCCGGTTTTGGGGCATTTTTCCACCCGGGAAACCCCAAAACCCCCAATTTTCAGGTGTTTTCCACCAAAATTCCTGATTTTCGGGTTCTCCCCCATGCCCAAAACCTCCGATTTTTGGGATTTTCCCCCCTAAACCCTCAGATTTTTAGGATTCTTTTCTCCCCAAAACCTCCGATTTTCGGGATTTCCTCCCAAAACCCCCAATTTTTGGGATACTTATCCCCCCAAAACCTCAAATTTGCAGGAAACTTTTCCCCCCAAACCCCCCAATTTTCGGGATTTTTTTT
>NW_008237899.1:13145-13396 GCF_000691975.1 Corvus brachyrhynchos
GCCACCACCGTGGTTATGACATCACCACTGTGACTATGACGTCATTGCCGTGACTATGTCGTCACCCCGGTGGTTATGACATCACCGCCATGGCCATGACGTCACCACCGTGACTATGTCGTCACCGCGGTGGCTATGATGTCACCTCCGTGGCTATGACGTCACCACCGTGACTATATTACCATGGTGGTTATGGCATCACTGCCATGACTATGACGTCACCGCTGTGGCTATGACGTCATTGCTGTGGC
>NW_008237899.1:15131-16262 GCF_000691975.1 Corvus brachyrhynchos
GCTCCTTGGGATCTTCTTGGGTTCTTCCCGGGGTCTCCTGGAGCTCCCTGGATTCTCCTTGGGTTCTCCTTGGGCTCCTTGGGGTCTTCTTGGGTTGTTTGGGGTCTCCTGGAGCTCCTTGGGATCTTCTTGGGTTCTTCCCGGGGTCTCCTGGAGCTCCCTGGATTCTCCTTGGGTTCTCCTTGGGCTCCTTGGGGTCTTCTTTGGTTCTTTGGGGTCTCTTTGGGGTCTCCAGAGGTTCCTCAGGGGTTCTTTGGGGTCTCCTTGAGCTCCTTGGGTTCTTCTCGGGCTCTTTGGGGTCTCCTGGAGCTCCTTGGGGTCTTCTTGGGTTCTCCTCAGGTTCTCCTCGGGTTCTCCTTCGTCTCTTTGGGTTCCTTGGGTTCTCTTCAGGTTCTCCTCAATCTTTTTGGGATTCTCCTCGGGTTCTCTTTGGGCTCCTCGGGGGCTCCTCGGGTTCTCCTTGGGTTCTCCTCAGGTTCTCCTTCACTTCTTTGGGTTCCTTGGGTTCTCCTTGGGTTCTCCTCGGGTTCTCCTTCGTCTCTTTGGGTTCCTTGGGTTTTCCTCAGGTTCTCCTCAGTCTCTTTGGGATTCTCCTCACTTTCTCTTTGGGCTCCTTGGGTTCTCCACGGGTTCTCCTTGGGTTCTCCTTCATCTCTTTGGGTTCTCCTCAGGTTCTCTTTAGTCTCCTAGGTTTCTCCTTGGGTTCTCCTCGGATTCTCCTCGGGTTCTCCTTCATTTCTTTGGGTTCCTTGAGTTCTCCTCAGGTTCTCCTCAGTCTCTTTGGGTTCTCCTCAGGTTCTCCTCAATCTTTTTGGGATTCTCCTCGGGTTCTCTTTGGGCTCCTCGGGTTCTCCTCAGGTTCTCTTTGGTCTCCTAGGTTTCTCCTTGGGTTCTCCTCAGGTTCTCCTTCACTTCTTTGGGTTCCCTGGGTTCTCCTCAGGTTCTCCTCAGGTTCTCTTTGGTCTCCTTGGGTTCTCCTCGACTTCTCCTTGTGCTCTTTGGGGTGTCCTCAACCTCCTCACTTTCTCCTCGGTTTCTCCTTGCTCTGCCCCACCCCGCTGCCCCCATCCCCACCCCAATGTCCCCCCACCGTGTCCCCCCCAGGTGCTGTGCGCGGTCGCCGCGGGGGGC
>NW_008237899.1:16619-20054 GCF_000691975.1 Corvus brachyrhynchos
CCATAAAAATCCAGTTTAAATCGTCAAAAAATTCCCCCCCAAATCCTCCCCAAAATCCCAGAAAAATCCAGGTTAGATCTGCAAAAAATTCCCCCAAAAATCCTCCCCAAAATCCCCCCAAAATCCCATAAAAATCTGGTTTAAATCCTAAAAAAATTCCCCAAAAAATCCCCCCAAAATCCCATAAAAATCCAGTTTAAACCCTCAAAAAATTCCCCTCAAAATCCCCCCCAAATTCCTATAAAAATCCAGTTTAAAACCAAAAAAAATCTCCCAAAAATCCTCCAAATATCCCATTTAAAAAAAAAATCCCATTCAAATCCCACAAAAATCCAAAAAAATCCTGAGAAAATCCCATAAAAGCCCCCCCCAAATCCCATAAAAACCCCTTTAAAATCCAATAAAAATTCCCCCCAAACCCCCAACCCCCCCAATCTCCCAAAAATCCCATAAAAATCCATGTAATCCACAAAAAATCCCATAAAAATCCCATAAAAATCTCACAAAAATCCCCTAAATAAAAATTCCCCAAAATCCTATAAAAATTCCCCAAAAATCCTCCCAAAAATCCCAAAAAGTCCTATAAAAAGCCAATTTTTAAAAAATCCCATAAAATCGCATAAAAATTCCCATTAAATTCCCATTAAATTCCCCTTAAATTCCCATCAAATTCACATTAAAATCTCCTTAAAATTCCCATAAAATCCCATAAAAATTCCCATAAAAATCCCGTTAAAATCCCATGAAAATCCCATAAAAATCTCTTTAAAATCCTACAAAAACCCTGCAAAAATCCCATAAAAATCCCCTTAAAATCCCCTAAAAATTCCCATTAAAATCCCCTAAAAATCCCATAAGAATCAAAAAATATAACAAAAAAAATCCCCCCCAAAAATTCCCCCAAAAGGTGTTTTTGGGAGAATTTTGGAATTTGGGATTTTGGGATTTCGGGATATGGGAATTTGGGGATTTTTCCCCTTTTCCTCCCTTTTCCCCCATTTTTAGCTGCTGGCTGAACATCGAGGGCGGCTTCATCTGGAGCTTCCTGGGGCCATAAGAATCAAAAAATATAACAAAAAAAATCCCCCCCAAAAATTCCCCCAAAAGGTGTTTTTGGGAGAATTTTGGAATTTGGGATTTTGGGATTTCGGGATATGGGAATTTGGGGATTTTTCCCCTTTTCCTCCCTTTTCCCCCATTTTTAGCTGCTGGCTGAACATCGAGGGCGGCTTCATCTGGAGCTTCCTGGGGCCCGGAATTTTGGGATTTTGGGATTTTGGGATTTGGGATTTGGGATTTTGGGTTTTTGGGATTTCGGGATATGGGAATTTGGGGATTTTCCCCCTTTTCCTCCTATTTTCCCCCATTTTTAGCTGCTGGTTGAACGTCGAGGGCGGCTTCACCTGGAGCTTCCTGGGGCCCAGAATTTTGGGATTTTGGGGATTCAGGAATTTGGGAATTTGGGGGTTTGGGATTTGGGGATTTGGGAATTTGGGGGTTTTCGCCCTTTTCCTCCTATTTTCCCCCATTTTTAGCTGCTGGCTGAACATCGAGGGCGGCTTCATCTGGAGCTTCCCGGGGCTGGGAAGTTTGCGATTTTGGGATTTGGGTTTTTGGGATTTCAGGAATTTGGGTTTTTGGGATTTCAGGATTTGGGAATTTGGGGATTTTCCCCCTTTTCCTCCTATTTTCCCCCATTTTTAGCTGCTGGTTGAACGTCGAGGGCGGCTTCATCTGGAGCTTCCTGGGGCCCGTCTGCGCCATCATCCTGGTGGGTGCTTTTGGGAACCGGAAAAAAAGTGGGAAAATGGGAAAAACTGGGGGGAAAAAGGGAGTTTAGGCTCGAGTTTAGGACGGGATTAAGTGAAGGCTCAGCAAGGTTGGGAAAATCAAACTACGGTGAATTAATGGGGATTTTTTTTTGTTCCCCCATTGGCCACTTTTCCACCCCAAATTTATTCTCGTGGCCACTATTTTTCCCCCCAGAGATCCCAAACTGAGGAATTTTAGGCATTTCCATTAAAAAAAAGAACAATTTTGGGGGTTATTTAAGGGGGGATCGAGTCACAAATTCTTTTGTCCCATGGACGATTTTCCCACCCCAAATTCCCACCCCGTGGCCCAAAATTGACGGATTTTGGCTCCCAGCCCAGGAAGGTTTCCTGGTTTTCCAGGTGAATTTGGGGTTTTTCCTGAAAAATTAGGGGTTTTTTCCAGGTGAATTTGGGTTTTTTCCTGAAAAATTTGGGGTTCTTCCTGAAAAATTTGGGGTTTTTCCGGGAAAATTTGGGGGTTTTTCAAGGTGAATTTGGGAGGTTTTTTTCCCAGAAAAATTTAGGTGTTTTTTCCAGGTGAATTTGGGTTTTTTCCCTGAAAATTTTGGGGTTTTCCCAGGAAAATTTGGGGGTTTTTCCATGTGATTTTGGGGTTTTTCCCCAGGTAAATTTAGGATTTTTTTCCATGTGATTTTGGGTTTTTCCCAGGTGATTTTAGGTTTTTTTCTCCAGGTGAATTTGGGGTTCTTTTCCAGGTGAATTTGGGTTTTTTCCAGGTAAATTTGGGCTGTTTCCTGAAAAATTTGGATTTTTTCCAGGAAAATTTGGGGGTTTTCCCAGGTGAATTTGGGATTTTTTTCCAGAAAAATTTAGGTGGTTTTTCCTGAAAAATTTGGATTTTTTCCAGTAAAATTTGGGTTTTTCCCAGATGAATTTGGGATTCTTTTCCAGAAAAATTTAGGTGTTTTTTCCCGAAAATTTTGGGTTTTTTCCAGGTGATTTTGGGTTTTTTCCCAGCTGATTTTGGGTTTTTTCCAGGTGAATTTGGGGGTTTTTTTTCAGAAAAATTTAGGTGTTTTTTCCTGAAAATTTTGGTTTTTTTCCAGCTGATTTTGGGTTTTTTCCAGGTGAATTTGGGGTTTTTTTTCCAGCTGATTTTGTTTTTTTCCCAGGTGAATTTGGGGTTTTTCCTCACCACCCTCTGGACTCTCCGGGAGCGACTCTCCTCTCTCAACGCCGACGTCAGCTCCCTGAAAAGCACCCGGTGGGTTTGGGGTGAAAAACTGGGATTTGGGGGCTGGGATTTGGAGAGGAGGAGGATGGGGAAGAGAAGGAGAAGGAGGAGGAGGAGGAGGAGGAGGAAGACGAGGGAGGAGAAGAAGGAGAAGGAGGAGGAAGAGGAGGAGGATGGAGGAAGGAGGAAGAGGACAAGGAGGAAGATAAGGATGAGGAGAAAGAGGAGGAGGAGAAAAAGGAGCAGGAAGAGAAAGAGGAGGAAGAGGAGGAAGAAAGAGGAAGGAGGAAGACGTGGAAGGGGAAGAGAAGTAGGAAAAGAAGGAGGAGGAGGAGGAGGAGGAGGAAGAGGAAGAACAGAAAGGAGGACGATGACACCAAGGAGGATGAGGATGACGAGGAGGATGAGGAGGAGGAGGACGAGGAG
>NW_008237899.1:23108-27776 GCF_000691975.1 Corvus brachyrhynchos
AGGTGTGGTCGGGGTGGGCGTGACCAGGGGGCGGGGCCACAGTAGCCACGCCCCTGGCCGTGCCCCAGGTGATTGAGCAGTACCGGCGCTGGTTCGGCGCCCTGGGGCGCTTGGGCCACGCCCGGGACACGCCCAGCTCTGAGCTGCCGGTCCCCTACGTCAGCTCCGGGACGGTAACGGCGGGGACACGGCGGGGGGAGCCTGGGGACACCTTAGGGACACCTGGGGACAGATGGGGACACCTTAGGGACACCCCTGGGGACACCTGGGAACACCCCTGGGACACCTGGGGACATCTGGGGACGTCTGGGACACCCCTGGGAGACACCTGGGGACATCTTAGGGACATCCCTGGGACAGCTGGGGACACCTTAAGGACACCTGGGGACATCTGGGGACATCTGGCACACCCCTGGGACAGCTGGGGACAGCTGGGGACACTTGGGACACCCCTGGGAGACACCTGGGGACAGATGGGGACACCTGGGGACACCCCTGGGACACCTGGGAGCAACTGGGGACGTCTGGGACACCCCTGGGAGACACCTGGGGCCAGCTGGGGACACCTTAGGGACACTTGGGGACAGCTGGGGACAGATGGGGACACCTTGGGGACATCTGGGACACCCTGGGAGACACTTGGGGACACCTTAGGGACACCTGGAGACAGATGGGGACACCTTGGGACACCCTGGGGACACCCTGGGGACAGCTGGGTGGGCACTGGGGTCCCAGGGGTGCTGGGGGGAGCACACGGGTCCCTGTGGGTCCCATTTCTGCCCCTTTTTTACCCATTTCTGCCCCTTTCTACTCATTTCTACCCCATTTTTGCCCGTTTCTGCCCCTTTTCTACCCATTTCTGCTCCATTTTTTACCCCTTTTGCCCAATTTCTGCCCAATTTCTGCCCCATTTTTGCCCCATTGCCACCCCATTTTTGCCCCTTTTCTGCACGATTTTGCCTCATTTCGACCCATTTCTGTCTCATTTCCGCCCATTTTGCCCCATTTCCACTCGTTTTACCCCATCTATGCCCATTTCTACCCCATTTTACCCCATTTTTGCTCCTATCAATTTATGCCCCGTTTCTGCTCATTTTTGCCTCATTTCCACCCTTTCCACTCCCATTTCTGCACGATTTTGCCCCATTTTTACCCATTCCTGCCCTTTCTCCACCCACATCTTTCCCTTTTCTACCCTTTTCCCACCCATTTTTCCCAATTTCCCCCCATTTCTCTCCCATTTTTCCCAATTTTTCCCCATTTTCCCCCATTTCTCTCCCATTTTCCCGTTTTCCCCCATTTCTCTCCCATTTTTTCCCATTTTCCCCCATTTCTCTCCCATTTCCACCCATTTCTCTCCCATTTTTTCCCATTTCCACCCATTTCTCTCCCGTTTTTCCCCATTTTCCCCCATTTCTCTCCCATTTTTCCCTATTTCCCCCCATTTCTCTCCCATTTCCCCCCATTTTCCCCATTCCCACCCATTTTTTCCCAATTTTCCCTTTTTTCACAGGAAGGGGAGCGGCCGCAGCCCCACAGCTCGGGGCGCTGCTCGTGGGAGAAGTGACCCCGAGGACCCCCCGGATCCGACCCTTTCCCAGAATTTCCCAGCAAATCCCACCCATTTTTCCCAAATTCCCAGCAAATCCCACCCATTTTTCCCAAATTCCCAGCAAATCCCACCCATTTTTCCCAAATTCCCAGCAAATCCCACCCATTTTTCCCAAATTCCCAGCAAATCCCACCCATTTTTCCCAAATTCCCAGCAAATCCCACCCATTTTTCCCAAATTCCCAGCAAATCCCACCCATTTTTCCCAAATTCCCAGCAAATCCCACCCATTTTTCCCAAATTCCCAGCAAATCCCACCCATTTTTCCCAAATTCCCAGCAAATCCCACCCATTTTTCCCAAATTCCCAGCAAATCCCACCCATTTTTCCCAAATTCCCAGCAAATCCCACCCATTTTTCCCAAATTCCCAGCAAATCCCACCCATTTTTCCCAAATTCCCAGCAAATCCCACCCATTTTCCCAAATTTCCTGCTGTTTTCACCCATTTCCAGGATATTTTACCTCTGGAACCACCTTTTTTTAGCATTTTCCCCCCAAATCCAACCTTTCCCCACCATTTTCCTGTGGAATGACCCATTCCCGGCATTCTCCCCCCCCAGATCCGCCTCCTTTTCCAGGATTTTCCCCAGGAAACAACCAATTCCCAGCTTTTTTCCCCAGAATCCCTTCCCAGCTTCCTGGTTGTTCCCAAGGGAGAATTTCCTGCATTTCTCATGGAAAAAAAAAAAAAAAAAACAACAATTTCCAAACTTTTTTCCATCATTTCTGACCCATTCCCACCATTTCCCCCCCAGATTTCACCCATTCCCAGCATTTTTTCCATGGAACAACCCATTTCCAGAAATTCCCAGAATTTCCCAGAATTTTCCATCACTTTCCATCATTTCCCACAATTTCCCACCATTTCTCACAGTTTTCCATCATTTCCGACCCATTCCCACAATTTTCCCCCCGGATTTCACCCATTCCCACATTTTTCCCAGGAAACAACCCATTTCCAGACTTTTCCATCATTTTCCATCATTTTCCACCATTTCTGACTCATTCCCACCATTTTCTCCATGGAACGACCCATTTCCACAATTTTCCACCATTTCCCACCATTTTCCACAATTTCCCACCATTTCCCAGAATTTTCCACAGTTTTCCAGAATTTTCCAGAATTTCCCACCATTTCCCATCATTCCTGACCCATTCCCACCCTTTTTTCCAGGAACCAACCCATTTCCAGAATTTTCCAGATTTTTCCAGAATTTCCCAGAATTTCCCAGAATTTTTCCACAATTTCTGACCCATTCCCACCATTTTCTCCCCGGATTTCACCCATTCCCACATTTTTTCCAGGAAACAACCCATTTCCACAATTTCCCATCATTTTCCATCGTTTCTGACCCATTCCCACCATTTTTTCCGTGGAACAACCCATTTCCACAATTTTCCACAATTTCTGACACATTCCCATTGTTTTCCCCTGGATTTCATCCATTCCCACCATTTTCCCCAAGAAACGACCCATTTCCACAATTTTCCATCATTTTCCATCATTTTCCACCATTTCTGACCCATTCCCACCATTTTCTCCATGGAACAACCCATTTCCACAATTTTCCACAATTTTCCGTAATTTCCCACCATTTCCCAGAATTTTCCACAATTTTCCACAATTTCCCACCATTTCCCACCCATTCCCGCTGTTTTTTCCAGGAACCAACCCATTTCCAGAATTTCCCACAATTTCCCATAATTTTCCATAATTTTCCATAATTTTCCATCATTTCCCATCATTTCCCAGAATTCATTTTCCACCATTTCCCAGAATTTTCCACAATTTTCCACAATTTCCCACCATTTCCCACCCATTCCCGCTGTTTTTTCCAGGAACCAACCCATTTCCAGAATTTCCCACAATTTCCCATAATTTTCCATAATTTTCCATAATTTTCCATCATTTCCCATCATTTCCCAGAATTTTCCGTCATTTCCCACAATTTCCCACAATTTTCCACAATTTTCCACCATTTCCGACCCATTCCCACCATTTTTTCCAGGAAACAACCCATTTCCACAATTTTCCACAATTTTCCATCATTTCCCAGAATTTTCCAGAATTTCACAGATTTTCCCCACAATTTTCCACCATTTCCCACAATTTTGCACCATTTCCGACCCATTCCCACCATTTTTTCAGGAAACAACCCATTTCCATCATTTTCCAGAATTTCCCACCATTTCCCACCATTTCCGACCCATTCCCGCCATTTTCCTGCCACATTTGAACCATTCCCAGCGTTTTTCCGGCCATTTTTCCCCCTTTTCCAGCCTCCATTCCAGCATTTTCCTATGGAATTCCGGCCGTTTTCCCCCATTTTCCCAGTTCCATTCCAGCATTTTCCTATGGAATTCCGGCCGTTTTTCCCCCTTTCCCAGCCTCCATTCCAGCATTTTCTTGTGGAATTCCAGCCATTTTTCCCCATTTTCCCGGTTCCATTCCAGCATTTTCCTGCGGAATTCCGGCCGTTTTTCCCCATTTTCCCGGTTCCATTCCAGCATTTTCCTGCAGAATTCCGGCCGTTTTTCCCCATTTTCCCGGTTCCATTCCAGCATTTTCTTGTGGAATTCCGGCCGTTTTCCCCTCCCCCTCCTGTTTTCCCGCCTCCATTCCGGCGTTTCCTGCGGAATTCCGGCCGTTTTCCCCTCCCCCCACCCCGGGATTGCTCCGGAGCCGCCGCGTGGCTCTGCTGGAATTTTGGGGCTGGAAACGAGGGATTAAAGGAATGTGGACCTGTGAGGGGGGCTGGGATGGACACGTCCACTCAGGGTCCTGGAAGGGGAACCTGGAGCCACTTGGGGTCCTGGAAGGGGAACCGGGAGCCACTCAGGGTCCTGGAAGGGGATTCTGGATCCACCTGAGGGTCCTGGAAGGTGGTCTTGGACATCTGGACCCACTCAGGGTCCTGGAAGGGGATCCTGGATCCACTCGGGGTCCTGGAAAGGGGTCCTGGAGCCACTCAGGGTCCTGGAAGGGGATCCTGGATCCACTCGGGGTCCTGGAAGGGGATCCTGGATCCACCTGTGGGCCTAGAAAGGGTAACACA